>NC_138061.1:32444999-32529999 GCF_964194185.1 Rhinolophus hipposideros | reverse complement strand
GAATACATTTAGTGTTTCTTGGACTCTTGGTACTCTTTTTCCTCCCCAGCTTTATTGAGATATAATTGACATACAACACTGTGTACGTTTAAGGTGTATAACATAATATAATATATCTATCTATCTATAGATAGATAGATAGATAGATTCTGTAGATCTATAGATAGATATATTCTATTTCTTTTCTTATATAAATTGTGTTTTTTATAATTTTGTTTCTGATAATCCAAATGTAATTTTTCTTAACAATTTCTGGGTTCCATTTTTTGCTTGCTTCGCTTTGTTCACAACACTTTGGTCTAGAGAGTCAATAACCTCTACTACGTAATATTTTTTAGAAAAACTTTTGTATTTTATACCATGCAAACAATTTTCCTATAAATGAAGTTACATAGAACCTTAAAAATTGGTTGTAATAACTAAGCATCTTTTGCAGATTACCTAATTTTGCAAATTAACAATCAAGCTAATATAATAAACATAGTTTTATATAATATAAATATAATGGTTTTTTATATAATATAAATATAATAGTTTATAATATAAATAACATAGTTTTAATTAAATCTTATTAAAGATACTCTTAGGAATAAAATGTAATTTAATATACTCCATAATTCTGAAAGGTCATGTCTTGGTAGCATATATATCAACTACATCAAGTCTTTGACAAGATGAGAACGAAAAGCAAATTTTTATAAGAATTATTAATCTGAAGTATCAATACTATAATCTTTATCAATAATATTAATCAATATCAGTATCAATCCGTGTCAATAATATTAATCTGAAGTATCAATAGTTCATGAGGTTCCCAGTAATAGCTTGTTTTAATCTCAACAGCTACCAAGACAACTCTATTAGATCATGTAACCGATTTCAAAGTTCTAAATGTTTATTATAATGACAAAACTTCTTCAGAAGGATAGGCTTTCCTCTTGGGAAATGCACTTCGCATGTGTTCTGAGTAGTCACTGATAAAACACAGTAATAAATTTAAAAGACAGCATTTGATATTTAAATGTGCATATTTGTACTTTCCTACTATTGCGAATCATCACTCTGGAACTGTGGGATGTGGGATGGGGACAGGAAATATAAATGAAATTCCTAAACACAGCATTCAGTCCCTTTTTGCATAAAGGCTTTTAACAACAGGGGGAAAAGAACTTACGAGTTTGGTCTCATTTCTTCTCTCTACCCCTATTTGCCCCAGAAGACATTAATGAGAAGTGAAAGTGCCAATAGTTAGAAAAATGGAAGAAGAAAGAGAACAAAGTGCTTGGATAATACATAGAGCAGATAATAACTCATTGAATAATTTATTTATAAACACTACTTTTTAAAACTTTCCATCAATCATTCTTTCATTAGTAACTGAAGGTACAAATGGCACACCTTTAAAGTTATTACATCTTAGTTTCTTTGAAGCTTGACTGTAAGACAGAGAGGGAGGAAAAAACATCAAGTCGAATAGAGCATTCCAAAATTTTTAAGTGGCCAGTTGAAGTATATTTATCCATATATTTAAGTCTTAAATTTCTCTCAGAGATATTTTTTGGTTTCAGTGTATATATCTCACACATAGTCAGATTTATCCCAAGCCATTTCTTATTACTTTATGCTTGTTCCTGGGTCAAAAGACTCAGTGTTGTTAAAATGTCAATTCTCCCCAAAATTGATCTATAAATTCAACAATATCTCAATTAAAATCCTAGCAAATTTTTTTAATAAATTGAAAAGCTGATTCTAAAATTCATATGGAAAGGCAAAGAACCTAGAACTGATAAAAATAACTTCAAAAAGGAAGATCAAACCTGGAGGGATAACACTACCTCGTTTCAAGAGTTATTATAAAGCTGCAGTGATAAAGACAGTGTGGCATATGGTGTAAAGACAGATAATTAGCTCAATGAAACAGAAGTGAGGGTGCAGAAATTGACCCCCACATATATGAACAATTGATTTTTGACAAAGGTGCAAAGGAAAATCAGTGAAGAAAGAATAATCTTTTCAATAAGATGTTCTGGGATAACTGGATATCCATATGCAAAATAAGAACTTTGTTCCATACATTGCACTAGATATAAATTAACTTAACATGGATCATAGGCTGAATGTAAAACTTAACATCTATAAAACTTCTTGAAGTAAAGTTTGAGAAAAATCTGTGTGACATAAAAATATAATCATAAAAGAATAAATTAATATATTCTTCACCTTCAAAATTAAAAACTTCTACTCTTCAGAAGGTACTGTTAAGGAAAGGAAAAGATAGCCACAGGCTGAGAAAAAACATTTGCAAAGCATATATGTAACAAAGGACTTGAATTTAGAATATGTATAAAGAACTCTCAAGCCTCAAACACAAGTAAAGAAGCAACCAAATAAAAAATACACAAAAGATTTGAATAGACAATTTGCCAAAGAAGATATACAGGTGGCAAATACAATGAGATACCTCTACATACCTATTAGAATGACTAATGAAAAAGACTATACACATCCTGTGACCATATATATATATATATATATATATATATATATATATATATACATATATATATACATATATGTATGTGGATATATATTAAATTATAGTTGACATTCATGACATTCATTGTTATTCAGGATGTGGAGTACAGCATAGGGAATAGAGTCAATGGAATTGTAATAGTTATATACAATGTCAGAGAGGTAGTAGCTGGGGGAAGGGGTTTATCACTTTGTGAGGGGTGTAAATGTCTAATTATTACATTGTTTGGTGCACCTGAAACTTAAAAAAAAGAAAGAAAGAAAAATAAAAAGACTATACAATGTGTTGGCAAGATGATGGAGGTACTGAAACTCTCATACACTGCTGGTGGGAATGTAAAATGGTATATCCATTTGGAAAACAATTAGAGAATTTCTTTAAAAATTAAGTATATACCTTATACATGATCCAGCCATTTCCCTCCTAGGTATTTATCCAAGAGAAAAGGAAACACATGTTCATACAAAGACTGGGCACAAAAATGGTCAAAACAGTTTGTTACAGACCCAAACTATAAACACTCCAACTATCCACAACAGATGAATGGATAAACACACGTTTGTATATCCATATACGAAATACTATAACATTGATAAAAATGAAGGAACTATTGATACCTGCAATAATGAGGATTACTTTCAAAATAATTATACAGAGTGAAAAAAACAACAAATGGATTACATACTGTATGATTCCATTTATATAAAATTCTAGAAAAGATAAATGTATCTATAGAGACAGAAAGCAGATCAGTGATTGCCTGGGGATTCAGGGACTGAAAGGTGGGAGGAGAAATTGATTTCAAAGAATCATGAGGATATTTGGAGGGATTATGAATATACTCATTATCTTAACTTTCATGAGTGTATACATATAGAAAACTTACCATACTGTAAATATATGTTTTGTCAATATACCTCAATAAATCTGTTTTTAAAAATGCCCAAATGTTACCTGTTAAAAATTTCAGAGTTGACTGTAAAGAAAATACCAATAAATAAGAGAAAATAAAATATAATCATTAAAATATGAGAAAGTAGAATGAAAAATGAAATAAGTGTGCAAAAAGAGAAGTTAAAGGCTAAGAGAGCAAACATACCAAGAGCCAAATTTTCAGTGATTACTGTATAGCAATAAGTGTGCTACATTCTTATGTAAAAGCAGAAAGTGAAGTAATTTCGCTTCAATTAAAATGTTAGAGGGAGGAATTTGGGTCGTAGTTGTGAATGGCAAACCTGATAACATTTCAAATGAAGCGTATGCATCTGAATATTTAAAAGACCTTTTAAAAACTAGTCTTTGTAGTCAGCTCAAACTGTGTGGCCTCTTTCAAATTGTGATGTGCTCTTCAGAACAGACAAGTGATTAACGTAAGGATCATTATGTGAAGTAAGGCACACTGTACACAGCAGTTCTGCCTTGAAATCCTAGAGTTCCAAATCCAGGGCCCAATTCTCTTATGGACCTGAACTCAGCTTGAAAGCAAATGGTTTGCTTTTTCAATGTCTTCCGATTTAAAAAATGGGAAAAGAGAGGCCTGTGTTCTATATGGGCAGAGGTCAGTTAGGGTTCCCTGGAGATAGTAGCTGCCCAGGTGAAGTTATTAATTAAATGGAATCTTTGCCTTTATCATCGCTAGCTCAAAACGTAAATGGTGAGTGTCCTCTTACTCCCATTGCTTCTAAGAAGCATGCTTTTGTTCAGAAAAGGAAAGAAAGAAATCAACCCTCCAGTACACTGACTGATTACCCATGTATTTCAATGGCACTTTGTCACCATAGCACCCAGGTACTCGGACACCGGCGACAAATTGGGAACAAGAACATCAAAACCACAGCTCTGTGTGATGAAGCTAGTATGAATTCTAGGACAGGAGTCCTTTGAAGCTGTTCCCTTTGTGTAAACAAGAAGGCCAAAATAGACGCGGAGCCTATGGTTCCCAAGGTGATTCAAATTGAAACGTAATAGCAAGGACCTCATCAATTTGAGTTCCCCATTTTCTCACAAGAACTGATACCTCCTGCAGAGAGGGCCACGTCAATGCCTCAGTCCTGTCACAGAGATGCTCATGTCAGCAAATTCAACCAGACAGCCATGTCTGTTGGATCTGTAAGGCTCAATTTATCATCTGAGATTGTAAGACCATCAGTCTGTATTCTAGAGCTTTTCCTACATCAGAGCAAGGTACTCAGGCTGTAATGTCCTGTGAGACAAGAAGGTAAATTCAAAAGTCTGGCATTGATTGAACTGTGAACTCTTTTATGAATTACTGCTTTTCTGTATTGAGCAACTAAAGGCGAGCTATTGCTAGAAGGCTGACCACTGAATGGCTAGGGAGACCAACTATATTGGAAAATTGACTCGAATAACGTGAAAAGTTTCTTAAGACTCTTTTAAAAATAAACTTTGTATATGGATTTTTGACTAGATTTTTACAAGGGGAAAAACTGTTTCAAAATGTTAATTTCAATTTGGTCTCTTAATAGTCAACCGAAGAACAGGACTTAAGCTGATTTTGGAGCAAGCTGTAGCAAAACATTTACCTTTTGGAAACTGAATTAGTGAAATTATTTTGCAGTGCTTCAAAATAGGTAATTCTCTAACATGTGATCTCTAAGTTTATTAAATATCAAATAGTCTGAGGTTATTTTTAAAGAAGCACATGTAGTATGTAGTTACTTTAATTGTAGCTAATTCTCTATCCAATAATTTTCGACTGAATGATTTCCTTTATTCTCATCTCTGAACTTTTTAAGCTCGTGAGTGGGATCTCCTACAGTCTTTACATAAAAGAACTGTGCATATGCAAAGTGAACATTAGTCATAACTATGACAATAAATTACTAAAAGCAACACCAAGTAATACAGAAAGTTTTTAGTATTTTAAGATCAAGAACCCTGTTTATTGTTAGCAAATGTAAACATACTTTTTGCAGGAATAATGTGTTCCAGTTCTCCTAAAAATAACTCTATGAATTGCAAGTTACAATAAAAACCTACTTAAAAATATATTTATTTTAAAAACTTTATTTTAATGCACAGCCTGTTCAAAACCTCAGAATTCTAAAGCTATACAATATATCATCAAAAGAGTAATCTCTTCTTATCTAAAACTGGGATTTTCAAAATTTAAAATTTTGTTTCTTTTGTAAAATTTCTTGAAGTAACTAGTTACATGATTAAGCCACAGCATACAAACCACATAGGAGTTGAACACATTAAAACCTAAACAGGAGAGAAAAAACAACCCAAACCCTGGGACATTTCAAAACCTTTTCAGAAATATGTCCCTTTGTTGTGGACCTAAGAAATGGATTGAAATGGACTGTATCAGTTTCCATTGTCTCTTCATTCAGTATATATGAGCTAACTATCTAACTAAGTAATTAACTGATTAACTATTCCCAGAAAGCGTATTTAATACTCTGGCCTATATTTCAAAACTGTATGAAATGTATCAAACTAATTTCTTATTAACCGACTAATTATTCATTAAGATTTCCTCATCATAATCAAACTATAGCCCCATGTATATGTGGATATGTGGAAGGAGAAGGAGCATTAATTACCTGTTACAATCACCACCGATAGCATTGCAAATCAAAGGTATAGTGATGATGTGAAAAGGAAGTAATGAAGGACCATGAAGATGAAGGCTAGTGCAATGTTTCCTGAAGTGAAAATGCTAGTTCTTAGAGATGTTAAAGGTAGTTAGAGGAAAGAGAGAGAAAAAAAAATGAAGTAGGGTAAAATAAAATAACATAAAATAAAAGGTTAAAATGCTAAAAAAAAAAAAAATCAAATGTAGGTTTGAGAAAAGCTGGGAAAAACAATATTAAATAATGTGCTTTACAGCAGAATTTCTCATATACTAATATGCATTGTGTATGTCAAGAGGAAAATGGACTGTATGAGAACCTCCCAATCTTATTTTACCAGGAACTCAACCCTCAGTCCCATTGCTACCACCCCTATTCTGCAGAACATTTCCTAGAATACACTCTGGGTAAAGATGCTCTACTGCCTTTTGAAAAGTAATATTCAAGGTAGCATTTAGTCCTCTTAAGAAACATCAGAAAAATTCCAAAAGGTGGGGGCAGCTCTGGGAAATGGCATGCGAGCTGCTAATGTATTTATAGGAATAAAATGTAAATTATTGACCTGCTTTTTAATTTTTTTACATGATTTTTTTCTCCCCAGTTGTGTGTGTATACAGTTACCTATTTTTTTCAATCTCATCATCCCCAATTATTTACTAGAAGACTATTTGTAGACGGTTCCTGAAAATGGGAGGCAGAATGATCAAAAGTAGAGACATGCTATTTTCTCTTCTCTCCTAATGTTTATGGCAGTCCCTTTTCCACCCAGGACAAAGTTCTCAGTGTGGGATTTTTAATTTTTGAAAGTGAATAAAAGTATGAAACTATTCAAACACGTTTTATAACTCAAAACATTTGTAGACAAGTGTTACCTACAATAATTGACGTTTGATACTACTCAACCTTTTCTGTTATATAAGAAATTAAATCAGTGTAATGGACTCTAATTTTTCACTATCTTACCAGCACGCATCACCTCCTGGCTCTGGAATGTGTTTATTTGCAAGCCACCTTTAAATGAACCATTATGATAATCTAATGTATAGTTAGAAGAGATAATAAATGGATATTTAATAGGAGTTGCATGTATCATAAGTTTTTTCATAAATGATGTATATTCTGATATCCTGGCAAAGTAGATAATAAATGTAGTAAATGGATATTTAATAGGGGTTTAAGCAGATTATAATCTTGTTTTTCCTGTATCATGCAAAGTATCTACTGATGTTAACAGAAACTATATATAGGAACAGAGGCAAGGATGTAAATTGAGCATGTTATTAGTCAATAAATACCATAACTAAATTATGACATCAATTATTCTGTAGTTTTTTTTAATACAGCAAATTGTCTTCCCCTAGATCACTTTCTAATTTGTAAGTTTTTCAGTATTTTTTCCTGAATATTTATCTTTTAAACAATGAGTGTTTTACTTGTTTTTATCATTTTATAAACTAATTCAAGACCACTGTCTTATATTATTGTAAGGATTTATCTATAAATTTAGGACTTTTTTTTATTGTACGATAACACAGAGTGTCTTCTTCTTCCCTCTCCATTCCTCTGTCATTTTCTGCTCTCCCTTTTCATTATAAATGCAACAACTCTCAAGTCTTTTGATTGTTTCCTTAAGTGTAATGGAGGATGTGAAATCATCCAAAGCTGTATTGGTCCATGTTGCTTTTTTACCACCAGGGACTGGGTTATAAAAACATTCTCAAACAATTCTGAGCACTAGTAGAGCATAAACAAGATAAAAAACACTTGAAGACATTCAAATGACAAGGTGTTCACCTCTGCCTCAGAAATTAAACTGAAAGAAAACTGATTATCCTTTGTCATCATAATATAAGATGAATGCCAAGAGCTATGCCCGATATGCACACTAGATACACACACACGCATCCACACACAGAGGCTGGGTAAGGGGGAAAAAGGAACAATTTTTCCTTATGGATTCTGTTAAAAGACATGCATTGACAGGGACAGGTTTTTGAAAGGGGAAAGCAGGAGTTGGGGATGTTCAGATTTTGAACAGCAATGCAATCAGCTTAATAATCAGCATCCAAACGGAATATCTGTTCATCTATTCAATGAAACATTTTCTGCAATCATGCTCTGTTCGGGGCCAGTGAGGGACACAAGGATAAATAAAGAGCTTAAATGGGAATGAATAAAATTAATAAAAGACTATAATTTATTATTTTCTTTGCATTTAATTAAAATATTTATTTGAAGCTCTACTTTTTGGAAATATTCATTCCATTATTTCTGAGCTGACCCAAGATTATTCAGAAAGTATGTGTGAAGTATTTCTTAATAGTAGTAGTGTCATATTCAAAATATTTTCAAAGGCTAATATTACTAGTGATGGTGGAGACATATCAGAGGAGCATTAGAAACAGGACTGGAGAAGTTGGTCGGAGCCCCAGTCCCATTCATTGCCCTATCAGCTGTGTAATTTCGGGCAACTCTGACAGGTGCCAACCAACATCCCTAGTAAACTTTTCTCTAAAAGTCTTGAAGGACAGACCAGAATTAGTCTTTGATTCCTTTTAACTAAACAATTAGGCAGATGTTTCAGGATACCAAGACACCAGCTAAACAGATGGTTTAATAAGAAGAGGAATAACATTAAAATATTACCAATTTCTTTCCATGTGTAAAAAATCTGGATATCCCCTTTCTTAACTTTTTGTAGGTTAGACACTGAGATTTGCCTCCAATTCAGCATCTGCTTTGATGGGAAAAGGTTCTCAATTCCTTTTATTAATAACCTCTTCTATAACAGAAATAACTCCTAGTGATGCTAGAAAGTCTTATTTCCATTACCTAATTTTGGATATGTTAAAATATCCTGCTCAGTTTTTAAGAAGCAATGTTAAACAATAAACTGGTACAACTTCCGGACAAATGTTTTGTATAGAAAGTTTTCAATCACTGCGTGTTTTACTTATTGAAAAATATGAAATTTATATTTCTGAGAAAGGTATGCACAGATATTGATATGACTTGAGAAAACTTGTTAATAGCCTCCATTTGTCATCTTCATCTTTAGTTCCAAGAAGAAAGAGGATCAGTAGATAAACTGAGTGTGACAAAAGGGCTTTGGGTCTATAAGTCTTATGGTAATTGGTTGTGTTCTGTTAGACACATAAGTTAAATTGTCCAAGCTTCAGCTATTATCTTTATAAGATGGAGAGTGTGATACATTTGCCCTCACTACCTCACAGAGATTGTGTCAAAATAAATAGTCTCTATTTAAGTGAGTGGAGTATACTGAAAATAAGGGAGATCAAAAGGGACACTAGGGGAGGATGAGAGAGGAGGGAAATTTGGGGATAGGGAGAGAATGTTGAAATGACAATAAGAGAGAGCAGTGTGTGGGTAGAAGTGTTAGGGTGTGGAAGGAACGAGGGAAGGGATGTGAAAACTTGGTTTGGGTTTAGCGTAACTGACAAATTCACGATTAACAGCAACAGAAGTGGAAATGAGAGAGTGTAGATATGTATATCTCCGCATTTTTTCTTTTGGTTTAGATATTTGATGAATGTCAGTTTCAAATGGGAATTTTGAAAGGAAAAAAGTGCATATTTGAAAAACTGGAGCTGGAGAGAGGAAAGCAGTCTTAAAAAGCTGTGGTGGGGGCTGGAAAAGATAAAAAGGGAAAGAAGGTAAACATTTTTTAACTTGTCTATTTTGCTTTCCATATGAAATCTAGAAGGTAAAGGGGACAGAAGGAAGAGGGGAGAGAACATTTATGCAGCTTCTGAAACAAGAAGTATCCCAGAAGGACACTTTTAAGGAAAAACAATTGGGCAAAGGAGCAACTGCCCAATAGACAAAGTGATTATAGACTAGATTGTGTGAATCCAAGGCAGTAATTAAAAACCCTGGAATTAAGGAATTGATAGGATTTTCGAATTGTAAAGCTGAGTTCCCTTGGGGATTATATCATCAGAAAAGGGCCCCAAATTTTCAAGATAACTATTTAGAATTTAATTAACCTAAAGGCTTAACCCAGTGCATACTTTGGGAATGGCATAGGAGACGGAAGACGATAGACCGATGATTTACTTCTTCAGATGCTGAAATGCAGAAAAAATACCATGGTTGGCTTGTGGACTAGAGAACATGAATTTGAACCAGAATTTGAGAAAGGGAGACAGGATGCTTTTGAGAATTTGATGAAACTATAAACCCTCTCCCAAGAGAAATGCACAAAAATCTCCACACAATTTCAAAGACATTAGTTAGAGGCCACCTGTGACCAGGTGCCACGTGCTTTGGGCACACACAACAAACTAGATTCCTTTTAAAGAACATTTGATTTCATGGAAGACAAAGGTTAAATAGGCAAATACATGCTAAACAACTCAAGAAATGGTAGCTGCAATTTAAAAAACTATTTCCCTTAGGTGTGCAACCAGGGATGGTTTCAAGTTTGGGAATTACAACTTACTTAGTGTTACTTTTTCTTTTTTGAATTTATTTTTCTTTTAAAAAAATTTATTGGGGTGACAGTGGTTAGTAAAATTACATAGGTTTCAATTGTACAATTCTGTAATACATCATCTATATAGAGAGACTGTGGAACTTTTGTGAGAATACCAACATAGTTGGAGATGGCCAAAGTGCAGGACATTCTAAGAGGGAGAAAAGAACAGGTACAACTAAAGGTTGAGCATCTCAAATTGAATGTATTGCTTCCCTGGGAAAAATGTCAAAATGAAAGGAAAAAGGAAAGAGAAAAGTGGATGGGCTATATAATGGGCCCCAGTGAGAATGAACTTTATTGTTAGTAGCAGCAAGAAAGGTCGGCAGAGGATATGAAATACTCGTATGAGGTAAATGAAAAAGAAGTAAATTAATTTTTAAAAGTGAGTTCAAAGTTGTTTCAGAAGACACCCCGAAATTGTTGAGAATATTGGAGAAACACAACTTAAATTAAAAGGCAACAATACAGATAATAGACATAAGTCAGTTCCCTGGAGGCAGAGGGGCTAGACAGAAACAGTACAGAATTAGCTTATTTTCATGTTTTATTGTTTCAAGGTGAAAGAAGATGACACCATTGGGATGCAGCCTTCAAATTAAAGCAGCCAACACTGAAAGAGATGTAAAAAGACTCAGTAAAGGTGATTTTCAAAAGCTGAAATGGGAGAGATACCAATAGGAGACAATAAAGAAAATGGCAGATCTGAACACTATAAGCCATGGATTTAAAACAACAACTAACAATGGGGAAGTCTTTTACAGAGCGATGGCAAAAGCCTAGGCTTGAAAAGTAGAAGGAGATGGATTTGAGGAGGTAGGCATTAGAAAGAAAAGATTTTTGTTTAAAACCAGGAACAGGAAGGAGAAAAAATAGCAGAAATGTCATGCGAACTATCTTACATAACGGATGGCTGAAGCCAATAAAAGTTTTGGGAGAACATAAGCACCTGTGTAAAGGGAAGGTGTGAGGAGGAAGAGACTCAACATCACCTGATCTCTGAATATAGTCACCATCGAAAGATTTTAGAGCCAACTAGCTAGAATTTTGGAAGAAACCTTAAATAAAACAGAGTTAGAAAATAGTGTTTGTGAGATCATTTAGGAGAGAAAAAAGGAAAAAGTCCTGGTCAAGAGCATACAATTTATCTGGATATGATTCAGGCAAGAATCATCAGTGGATGCTAAAACCAGTGGGTGAAAGTTTGCTAGGAAACAGGATATTTACACAGTCTCAAAGAATCTCTGCAAATTACTTAGGAATCACAAAGGGAAAAGTAGTAACTTAACAGTGTAGAAATCTACAAACATCACCTTAACCAAGTGATCACTACCAGTTAACGTCACCAAGTTAGAATTACCAGTGATGGGATAAATCAACATCATGTACCTCCTAAAAATGTTCTGAGAAGGACACAACTTCACATCCAGCCACCAAATGCCAAACCTGAATCTCATCTTGAGGAAACATCGGACAAATCGAAATCAAAGGACACTTTGTATTATAATTGTTCAGTACTCTTCAACTTTTCAAAAATATCAAGGTCATGAAAGACAAAGACTGAGGAACTGTTCAGATGAAAGAAAACTAAAAAGGCATGACAACTAAATGTAACATGTGGTCCTGGAATGAATCCTGGAGCAGAAAAAAAAATTTTTTTCTGTTGTCATACAGTGCATTACTGAGACAATTGGCAACATTTGAATAAAGTATATAGATCATTTAATAATTGCATCCACATTAACTTCCTGATTTTGACAATTGTAACACTATTATGTAAGAAACGTCCTTGTTTTAAGGAAATACAGAAGTATTTAAGGATATGAAGCATCACTTTTGCGACCTACTCTCAAACAGTTCAGAAGTAAATACCACCACTATTATCATTATTATCGTTTATAGAGGAGATTAATAAAACAAGTGATAAATGTTAACATGTGGAGAATCTAGGGGAAAATACATAAGGATTCTTGTTTGGGGAAAAATAAACTGTGAAAGACATTTTGAGGGAGCTGGGGAAATCTGATTATGGACAAAATATTAGATGAAATTACTTTTTCCCAGGTTTGACAATGGCAATGTGCTCATGTAAAAGCATGTCCTAGTCATAGGAGATAAGTGCTGAAGTAATTAAAGGAAAAGTGTCATGCAAGGGAAAGAGTCTATTGCTGTTCACTAGATATGGCAGCAGCAGCTAGACAGTCACCAGTCTGCACTGTTCTGCTGCGCACAATGTTTCTTCTGTTCCTTAGCGGGTACAGCATTTATCTGTCAGTGACTATCTTGATCCCTAAGGTGCAATGGCTCTCATATGATTAATGCTGTCAGATGGGTTTTAAAGCTCGATTTCTTGGTTCCAACAAGTCCCAAAATTCACTGTAATGGCCATTCAGCACTTCCTTATAGCTCTCTTTCTTTCCCCAGGATTCAGGTCTGCGTTTCTAACAGCTAATGTGTTATAAGCTCTTACAACAATTATCTGTTATTGTGACTGCTTGATCAGGTCTGGCTTTTTTCATTTTCAGGGGTGGGCACCGGATGCACTTTTCCCCCCTCCTCCCCTTCTTAGGGGGTTTCTCAGCTGCTCTGCAAATAAATTTATTTGGCCCACTCGCACAATAATTGGATAGACATGACTCCCAGAAGTGGACACAACCTGAGTGATTCCTGAAGAGGCTTTAAGGCTCTTCTCCCTCACCACCAGTCCAACAGTCAATATCTGCCAGCTCTGACCCAGCACATCTGTCCCCATATTCCCAAAGCCTAGTGGTGGGCCCTGCTCATCATCTAGCTGAGATTCCGAGACATACATATAAGAAACAGGCAGACCAGCAAGAAAGATGCAAGCAGGAGGGAAGGCATAGCTTTTTGCGTATATTTACAAGATATGCAGGTTTTTGGAAATTTTCATATTGGCAGAAAGAGGAATGGAGGAAAGAATTATGAACATGTATAATCATATAAATACCCTTTACAATGAACCTGTAAAGATTTAACGAGAGCAAAACTCTTGCTTACGGTTAGAACAAAATTTTAATAGCATTTTCTAGGCAGCCTCTTCTGTTGATGCGCCAAACAGAATTTTTGACTAATGGGACATGAAATGTGAGGACTTGTTCTCAAATACCTTAGCTATAAGCTAGCTCCAGATGTAGTCTGCACAGGAGGGCATTGATTCATTATTTCACGAGAGGAATCATCTCCCACACTAACTCCACCGGAGGGAGTGAGGAGGGCCACCAGCCTCGCTTAGGACACTGGAATTAAGACAAATGATTATATAACTTCTTCCAGCACTACGTAGGTTGCCCATGTTCTAGAACTGAATAAATTCATCTGCATCGGAGAGGTCTGTCTTTTCTAAACTAGAGGTCAACTTTTCTCTAGAACAATTTTGGACTTGACTGGAGTTCTGGGCTATTGTTTAGGAACACATGATAGGTTGTTAATGCTTCCTGCAATCGCCTGGATCTTTTAGTTGCAGTTCAACTCTTATATCTTTGTATAGTTTCATTCAGGAGAAAAGTAGTTCTTCAAAACTGCAGATACAAATTAAGGCAAGCAAACCATGCTATTTAGTGTTGGCATTTCTCCGAAATTGAAAAGAGTCTATCTCTCAGTCATCAGTGTTTAATCCAAAGACATTTTCAATTATCATCTTCTTCAAAAAGTTTGACTTGGCTGTTATATTTTTCCTCTTATTTTACTCACCCCTTTAAGAGATTACTAACAAGCAATGCAGTACCATGTTTCCCCGAAAATAAGACCTAACCGGAAAATAAGCCCTAGCATGATTTTTCAGGATGACATCCCCTGAACATAAGCCCTAATGCGTCTTTTGGAGCAAAAATTAATATAAGACCCGGTCTTAATTTCAGGGAAACATGGTTGTAGGAGATATACAATAAAAGTATAACTTGGTCTAGTGAATTTGATTTGCTTTCCCTTATCCTAAATAAACAGCTACCTATATAATGAGAGTATTGTCTTGACTCAGGAGATAATATATGATCGATTTATATATACTAACACTCTACCTAATTCATAAGTGCTCAATGAAAGTTAGCTATTATTAGTTTTAGATGCTTTTGAACTGGGAGTATTTTTCTCTTGCTTGGTTATTATTAGAAAAAACTTAATATCAACAATATTAATTTAATTTTATAGTAAAGGGCAAATCATTTGATCACTTGAAGATACATTTTACATGATTGATAGTTATGAATTAGCTTTAAAAGTCATTACCTTTAAGTTGGGGTCCTTATCATTAAAATGGGGATACTACCCATCTCATAATTTTATTTTGAAGTGAAGATTTTACAGCACTCGGTTAAGTGTTAGTTCTCTCCCTAAGCCTATGTCCCTCATAGCTATGCATAGAATAGCATACAGTCCTATTCACAAAATAGATTTTAATTGATAAATGAGGTACCCAAATGATAACACCTGAGTTCTCAACAATGTAGGTTCTTAACAGATTGTCAGTGTTTCTGAGCAGATCTGAAGAATTAAAATACATAATGACTTGCCCACTGCAATCCTGAGCTCCTCTAAAGTCTACCATGACATTTAAGTGAATTGATCTTATGAGTTACTAGCGTTAGTTTTTAAACTACCTTTGTCATTTGCACATTTTATATTCAATGTGTGTGGGTTCCTCTTTAATCAATAACCCAAAACCCTGGCACTTACCAGAGAAGTCAGATACAAACTGAACAGTTCTCAGCACTTGACAAGACTAAGCTTCAAACATCTGATTTTTTAGAAAAGGTAACCATGATCTATTCCTCTATATTTTCAAAGCTCTTATTATATTTTACTCATCCAGACAAGAAATTTGCTCCTATATGATCTTTACTCCTTGCTGAGAGCTGGTAGGACAAGATACAATGAGCCCCATTCTTTATGCTCCTATTATACCATTTTGTGCATGTCTTTCTCCTCGAGTAGTTTGCAAGTTTCTTTAGGAAAGATAGCATAGTAGGAGAATATCACATTCCTATTCGTATCTACCATACTGCTCTACTCATAAGAGTGCCCTCACTATAAATCCATAACAGTGTATGTCAAATTGGAGTTCATCTATCATGGGAATCAGAAACACCAAAGGTATTTGCTTAAAATATAGACTTTTTATTCCATCAAGATTTTCTAAATTATGATTGCTGGTATTGGAACCTGCAGACATTTGACTGCGGTTTCTGTCTTTGATGTGTACATGTGTGGGTGCATGTACTTTCTCTCATCACATATTTTGGAGGAAGACAGTTATCCTGTCAGAATGTGGCCCAGCGTGAAGGAAGCCACCTCTCATGTGGTGAGAATACTTAGGCAACCTCTGAAGAGGCTCAATTGGCAAGAAACAAAGGCTTGCCAGCAGCCATGTGAGTGAACTAGGAAGTGGATTCTCTGGCCTCAGTTGAGCCGTAAGATAACTGGCCCACAGCTTGATTGCAGCCCTCATGTGAGACCCTGAATAAGACCAGCTAAAAGCTACCAGCATTACTTACAACAGCAAAATTTTGGAAACAGCCTAAACTTTCATCCATAAGACGCTGATTGAATGATGCCTAATGGAATACACAGACTTTTGAGAAAGAATGGGGAAGATCTTTATGAACTAGTATTAGTGTGATTCCCAGAATATATTATTAAGTGAAAAAGAAAGAAAAAAGTGCCATGGAACGTATATTATATGCTCCTTTTGTATAACAAAGAAGGGGAAATGAACATGTATTTGTTTATTTTTACCAAAAGAAACATAGGAGAAATAAACCTGAAACTAATAAACGGGATTGAAACTTTTCAGTTTTTATATAATTTTGACTTTGACCACATAGATATTTTACATATTGAAAACAAAATTAAGTCAAAATAGATTGGAAAATAAAATTCTAAAGGGGAACAAAAACAATATCTACCATCAACTATACATCAAATTGATATTACAAACACAGAAAAATAATTTTAGAAACTTTTGAACACAGCACTCAACCTACGTATACTGTAGTAAATTCTAAGGACAAAAAAATTACAAGGAAATCTAATTTTCTTAGCACCTTTATTGTTGTTGGTTGAAATATTACTGTTGTAATTTTGAATCTATTTTATATGTACTGGAGCAAGTGAGCAAATATATATGTACATATTGAAATTTTAAAAAATTAATATGTTTAAAATTGGTTTTGAGCATCAAAGTTCTTACTGTGGATGAATGTGGACACCAATGGGAGTTGGAGTATGGAGAGGAAGAAGTCTGTGGTGCTGTATTTGAACTGGAAATATCAGTATGATCTCATCACTTCTTAAAAAATTAAATCTTAGAGCGGTCCTTGGAAACAGCCTAGAAGCAGTGACACTCCAGTAGCAATCAGAACCATCCAACATCCAGATATTGGCTTCTAAACAATATTCCCCACTAAAAGAGACCAGTTCTCCTTAGAGAAATGCTTGATTCTAGGTCTAGAGCAGAAAAAGTACAAGGTGGGATATGAACATGTTTTGCCAGAAAATAATGAAGTGTCTAATAGTAATGTCTCATTTCAAAAGGACCCAGGAGGGACTGTCACTGGATAAATCTGAGAAAATGTTAGTCCCCAAAATAATAACAAAGGTAATAAATTATATTAAATTTTATGTAAAACTCAGAAGTGGGGTAAACTGGACGGAAGAAGCGGGGAGAAAGAAAGAACAGAGAGACTGTGAGATAGACAGAACGAAAATGTATGTGTATATATGTGTGTGGGAAGAAGGAAGAAAAAGAGAGAGGAAGAGGAAGAAAAACGAAAAAAAAAATTCTTCTTTACAAAGTAATAGAATAATGACAATTGAATCGGGCAAGGATTATCCCTGGAGGCTAAAACGAGGTTCTTAAAGAATAGAAATCCACACTGTCTTCTCCCTGCAGATTACTCCTTACATACAGAGTGTCATTCCATAGATAATTTATTAACTACAAAGGAGAAAAATGATCCTTTACAATGAAAAGATCTAGTAGTCCCCACCTTAACCAAATGATCGAACTTATCATCAGCAGTGGAATACGTTGCCACCTGGGCACTTGGATGTGATGCAAGTAAATGCACATGTCATCTATACGGAAAATGTTAACCTGGTGGTTCCCAAAGTGTGGCCCCTAGACCAGCAGCATCAGCGTCCCTTGGGAACTTGTGAGAAATGCAAAGGACTGGGCTGTAACAAAGAGCTACTGAATCAGGAGTTCTGGGGGTAGGTCAAGCAAGGAATATTTAATAAGCCCTCCAGATGATTCCGAAGCATGCAAAAATTTGAGAACCACTGGTTTAACCTGAATCTAAGGAGGTACCAGTGCGACAAATTCAGATCATCAGATTTTCTACTGGCCTGAATTCCTCAAAAATGTCCAAGTCACAAATCACACAAAAGTAGCGCCTGGGAGGGGTTGCGGGAGGAACATTTTAGATTAAAGCTAAAGAGACATAACAAACTAATTCAATGAGTGAATTTTAATTGGAATTGGAATTTTAAATGAATTAAAAAACCTGTCAGGGTGTCTGCAGCTTATCAACTTACTTCCAAATGATTCAGGAAAAATAAAAACAAATGAGCAAAAGTTAAAAAAAACAAACAGATAAAATCTATATATTTTTTATCTCTATGTAGAAAGAAAACAAATCTGAAACAAAAGTAACAATTGATGTACACAGACGTCACTGAGCTGTTTTTCTTTCAGCTTTTCTGTAATTTTGAACATTTTCATAATAAAATGGACAAAAATTAATGCAAAATGTATGTCTAGAAACCAGAAAAAAGGTGGGTATTCTAAAACACCAAAAACAAAAAAGTCAGAACACAAAACAATTCTATAAATTCATTTTTGCTTAGTGAAAGGATAACGTATTCTCAAGCAACTAAATGCTTGATATCTGAAGTGGCAGTATTAAGAAATCTGGGTTAGTCATTTACCGAGCTCTGACAGAGTTTTCACCCCTATATTTTATAGCCACCCACATGTGGACTATATTAAAAAGTGCTGCACTTCCAATTTTTCCCTTTACTACAGAGGAAATGTAGAGTTAATAACATCATCAACTATAAGCTTTTAAGGTTCAGCATCCTAATAAAACTGATGAATCTTGACTTGCAGCCTCAGCAATTAAATTACTGCTATGAAAATCACTGCAATGGCCAACTTGCATGAAAGAATAATTATACATGTTTACTGTTAACCATCAGTCAAGTCCAAGAGCTATGAGATGAAATATGAAATGCAATTAAATGTGAATGCATAGTCTGAGGGCCTACCTGCCCCAACACCACACACACACACACACGGAGTATAATAATTTTCTTTGGATATTTTTCTTGGTGATTAAAGAAAAAGCTATTGAAAAATATAAAACAGGAAGTCCTAAATGACATCCCTAAAAGAAGGGGTCCAATTAACTACAAACAAATCAATAAAGAAAGTGCTATGTTAAGGGAGGTATTAAACCTTTCATTTTACAATCATCTGTTCTTGAGAAACTATGCTATCCATAGCAAGATGCTCTCCCCATACTTAAAGTGAGTGATTTATGGCTGACTTTCTTTACAGCTTTTATGAGAAGGCATTTTTCAGCTCTCCCATGTGAGTTGCTAACATCTGCACTGATGAAAGAATTGTAAAGAGCAAAATTCACAAAGGATTATCACTATTAGATTTTTAAAAAGAGAGGCAATACATTGTAATTTGATGTACTGATAGTTTTTGAAGTACTTTCCAAATGTAAACTTCAAAAGATCATAATAAATATTTAATCTCAACGCAGCACACACTGAGAGTTCAAAATTATTGGCCCCTAGGAAACTAAATCCACTGATAAAAGAATGTAACCATTTATTACATCCACAGGCATGATTTTGATTATATGTATATCTAATGTCTCTACAATTGATAACTATGGGATTAACTGGATATTTCCGCAACCTTAAAAGACAGTAAACAGTCAACAGTGAGAAGAGTTAATCAGTTAATGGATAGCAGTTACAGCTGCAAAATAAATCACCATTCTTGGAAAATTAAAATCTTGAGTGGTCTCTATACTATAAGTAAGCACTATTTTGAAGCCTTTTATATTAAGTCTCTTACCGTCTGTGGTTGCCAGCTGTGTATCCATTTAAATTGGGGGAAAAGATCAAATTCAAATTGATAAACAGCTTGAAATTGAGGGTTTTTGAGTGAGGATTCGTGAGTGAGAGCTCTAGAGAGGAATCATAGCCTTGTAGTCATCACTGTGTCCTACGCAGACAGACAACCCTGTGTTTGAATAACTCCACTACTTACAAGCTGTGTTACCTAACGAAAATTACATCAGTTTTCCATGTCTTTATTTCTCCGTTTGTAAGATGGGGTTATTACTAATTTTCTACCACACGGTTGTGTTGTTGATTATTTCATGAGAAAATGTACGTGTAGTAATTGCCAGAATGTCTGACACATAGTTAAGTGCTTAGTGAATGTAGCGAGGATTATTACTGCTATTGCTATTTAGCATTATTGTTTGATAGAATCCTAGTGACCTTTACTAGTATTTTCCCATTAGTGACTTGTAAGTTAGTGATAGGGGTGGTTCTGGTGTTGTGGCTGTAGCAGCTATGGGGGTGGGGAGTTAAAAGATCACAGCCTTGGAACTCTATGACTTTCGTTGGAGGCCTGTTTCCCATAACTACCCTCCATTGCTTTCCCATTATTCTATCCCATCTAGGGATGTCTGTTTGAGGCACTGTTTATATAGAAGAGAACTATGCAGAAGTTTAAAGAAACAGGGGCTTCCTAATGTCAAATATTCTTATTTTTCAGCTTAATCCCTAAATATAACTGCGGAAGTACTGATTTTACTACCACTTTCCTTCATCCTTTCTCAAAGGAACTACATATTTCCCTCTGGGTCCCAGGATGCAATCATTTTACAATGACTGCTTTTCCTAAGGCAAGACCCTTTTTTGTTGTTGTTGGCTGGCTCTTAAATCCCTCTAAGATTGTCCCTGTGGAGTTCTCCTGCATTCCTGAACTGAATTTCTTCGTGGTTCTTATTTGGCCTCCAGTGAAGTGATATTGAACAAATGCAGAACTTGGAAGTTCAATGTTATGAAACTAATGAATATCTAGATGAACTCATCATTTCTCTATTTGTATGATCACGATTTTGTGCCGGCTGGTCTTTGACATTGGCAAAGCAAAGGTGGGCAATTATTGCCCATTATCCTAAATGAGGAACTGAATTTCATTTGCCTGTGAGCTCCGTGAGAAAATGGACCACATATGTCTGTTCCTTACTGCATTCCCAACTCCTAACATAGTGGCTGGTGTGGATCAATATTGGGAAAGTATTTGTTGAATGGCAGAATGAATGGCAGAAAGGAAGAGAGAAAGGGAAGGCAGAAGGAAAGGAAGAAAAAGAACAGTTCTAATCTCAGTTCTGAACTCATAATAAAATATATAAACATTTAATCGCCTTTTTTAAAAATGCCACAAAACGGTTGAGCTGAATGTTTAAGAATAGGTTTAAAAACATGAAGGATTAGGGAAGAGGTCAAAAATATATGCAAAAACTGATAAAACAGATGACCTGTTCTCTACCAAGGACACAATATAAAAAGGGAGGGAGGTTTAAATAGTAATAGCTATAAGGAAGGATACTCTCACAGCTATGATTATTAAATAATACTAAAATAAGATACCAATTGGTCATATAATTTTTCTTTCTCAAATATCTTTGAAAACAATAAGAGTGATACCCAGATCTGCCTGGAACAATTTATGACTGTTTCTGCCAAGATGACTTATCAAGCCTCATTCCAATGCTGCTAAATTTTTCATAGTCTCCTTTCTAGCTATGTCCAAATGGTCATTTTAAGTAATCCCCTAGGATATTAACATTTGGAGTACATGTGCCTACTGAGGCTTTTAATATACATGAACATTTAGAGAATAATTTAGGATTGGAAGTCTCAACCATTTTACATTTCATGAAGTATGTCAAATTTATGTCAGACTTTTACATGGGAGACTATATTTTCCCCAATAGAATAACATGGTATATATACAAATTGAATGCACACTTGGGATAATATGCATTCTGGTAATACCTCTGTATGGTGTAACAGAAGAGAGGACACAATATTTAAACAATTAAAATGAAAACAAAAACATTTGGGTAGATAATTCTAACCATCCTGATATAAACTGGGAAGAAAATAGCACAGGGGAAAAAAAGATAAAAGAAACCTTTTAAATATTTTCAATTATTCAAACTAGCAAAAACTTAACAGTGCCAATTAAAATTTCCACTGACTCATATCACAAGCCGCTTCAGAATAAAGCTTTTGCCAAACTTCTCCCATCCCTAAGATGTTTCCCTCAGTCGTGATAAATTTATATTTATTAAAGGCTTACTATGTGCCAAGCACTATTTTAATTAGCACCTTCAGATTTAAAACTTTAATCCACAAAAAAGACTATATAAAGCATGTACAATCATTATTATGCCCTTTTTACAGATGAAGAACTGAGGTTTTGAAAGGAAACAATGGAAAACAGAATATGGATCAGGGTGAAGGAGAAATCTATGTATTCTAAAATGTGGATCCCATGGGGCATTATCTCTCTCTCTCCCTGTCAAGCCAGTTAGTGGTGTGTTCAGGCCTTCATTCCTGAGGAGAGTCATTTCTCAGTGATACACAGGCCACAAGTGATTGCAGCACCCCCTCACTTCTTAAGTGACCAAGATGTGGGGTGTGAAAGCAAAGATAATGCCATCGTTTTTAGACTAAGCCCCTAGCGTCAGATAGAGCTGTCATTTTCTGAGATGGGAAAAACTGTGGAAAGAATGTGTTTATAAAGGGAGAAATCAGAAGTTGATCTTGGATGAGTAGAAGTGCTTATTATACAAGCAGGTTGAGGGGCTGGAGTTCAGGGGAGAGACCCAAGCTCAAGATGTACACATAGCACTTAAAGTCACGAAACTGGATGAGGAGGGTATAGATGAGGAAAGGAAGAAGACACGGATTGAGTCCTGGACACTCCAATATTTAGAAGTCTAGAGACGATGAGAGAGAATTAGAAGAGGGCACAAAGTGCAGTAAGAAGGATAAAAGGGGTGTTTTTTTCTCCAGGAAGCCAAGTGAAGACAGTATTTCAAGAAGGAAGGAGCAATAGTAATCTAAGCTCAAGTACCCTACCTAGGTCAAGTGTGATTAAGGCAAAGGACTGATAGCTGAATTTTGCAACCTGGAGATCACTGGTATCCTTGAAAAATTGAAACCAAACATAATTTTGTTTCCTATTTTTTCATTTGCCATTAAACACTCTTTGAAACCACACTTTTTATGTCTGCATAATATCCCATAATATAAATGTACAATGATTTATTTAATCAAATTGCTTTAGTGGATATTTAGATTATTTCCAATTTTTTACTTTTATAAATAACAATACATAATCATCCTTGCATGTAAATCAGTAATACTATATTTAAGTGAATTCAAGTACTATAGCATGCACTAAAATGGCATAAAATAAAAGGGAAATTTTGCTACTAAATAGTATATTCATAAAAATTATTATTCATAGCATTTATATTATGTAACTAATATTTAACATTAAATAGCATGTTTACAATAATTATTTTATGACAATAGTTACAATATTATAACAAAGAAGTTGGGAAAATTCTGGTACATAGTAATTCCTCCATAGTGCCAATATTTTTATTAGCTATTATTATTTTCTTTTTTAAAGAAGGGTGAGACTTAGAGAAAAAAAAGTGTTTGCAGCCTTTTATGTCAGGAACAAGTCCCCTTTGAACATAATTCTTTTTTTTTTTTAACTGAAGTTTATTGGGGTGACAAGTGTTAGTAAAGTTACATAGATTTCAGGTGTATAATTCTGTAATACATCATCTATATATCACATTGTGTGCTCACCACCCAGAGTCAGTTCAGTTCTCTTTCCATCCCCATATATTTGATCCCCTTTACTCTCTTCTACCACCCCCCACCCCCCTTACCCTCTGGTAACTACTAAACTATTGTCTGTGTCTATGAGTTTTTGTTTCTTTATTTGTTTGTCTTATTCCTTTGTTATTTTCAGTTTATATCCCACATATCCGTGAAATGATATGGTTTTCAACTTTTTCTGTTTGACACTTCGCTTAGCATAATTATTTCACGATCCATCCACATTGTCACAAATAGCAATATTTCATCTTTTCTCATGGCAGAGTACTATTCCATTGCATATATAGCACACACCTTCTTTATCCATTCATCTATCGAAGGACACTTTGGTTGTTTCCATGTTGTGGCCACCGTAAACCTTTGGCCATAATTCTTGCTGCAGTAAAATGTCTGTGAAATTTCTATTTGGGAGGTTCCTATTGCAAATAAGTAGGGTCTTCTTCATATGTGCATATAATATGTATACACAACAATTTATGATAAAAAGTGCTGTACAGTTCACAAAACATCTACCAGCCCATTACTTGACTGATGCTCAGAAAACATCCTGGGTAACAAAAATTCCTCATTAAGCCAGTTGTCTGAATTTGTCATTGTGTTACTCTTCTCTATTCTTCACCATATGCAATCAAGAAGTAACTAATCTTTAACATCATCGGTGGCATCCAGCGCCTGTAAAATAGAGTACATATATATATATATATTTTTTTTTTTTTTAGAGTACATATTTCTTAATGTGACATCTAAGTTGCCTGGACAATCCGGCCTGTAGTGTTCATTGTCATTCTCTCCCAGTATTCTCCATAATACCGACTGCAGTCCAGTTACTCTCTATTGTTCAGTTCTCCAATGAGCGCTTCCTTTCCCCATCTCTGTGCCCTTTGCTCAAGCTGTCTCCTCTTCTTGGCAGTGCGAAGGGCAAAGATTTTGGAATTAGACCTATGCCCCAGCTGGGCCTTTTTCATTTACTAGTCGTGTGGCCTTGGCAAATTACTGAGCTTCTCAGAAACTCTCTTCTCATCTGCAAATTGTGATGATAATAACCTACCTTGCAGGATGGCAGTGAGAATTACGAAAAATAAGACATCAAAAGTATCTAGCCCATTAACTATCTATGATGCTTTTAACTTCATTTTTGAGATAGCAAAGGCCCATGATTCAAAACAAAAATGTATAAAAGAATATATCTCCCTAACACCCTATCCTCCAGATGAATTTCTCCTACCAGAGGCCGTATTTTTCTCCAATTTTTGTACATCCTTTTAGATATCTTATATACAATTGGCAGTATGTATACATAGCCTTTGACATCTTTCTTATTTCACTTTATATCTTGGAGAGCTTTACCTGTCTGTATATTAGTATCTGTCTTATTCTTTTTAAAAATAGCTGTAGTGTTCCATGGTATGCACCATCATTAAATAAGCCATTCCCATATGAATAGACTTTAAAATTATTAGCAATTTTTCACATTTTATTGTAAAAGTTTTCAAATATACAAAGAAGTTGAATTTTAGACTATACACTCATCCACCCATGAGCTAGATTCTATAAATAATATTCTATTAAATACTTGCTTTATTGCCTACATAGCCATCCCTTCATCCCTCTATCCATCCCTCTTATATTTTTATTAATTTCAGAATATGTTGTAGATACCATTATATCTGCCTTGAAATGCTTAATGCACATAATTTATTATTAAATATTAACTTTTTGCTATTATAATTTATGGTGTAATGAAAAATTATTTAAATTTCACATGTGTGTGAATAATTCTTAGAAATTGAATTGTTGGGAATATGTACTTATAATTTTGAGGGATATTGCCAAATTTTCCTCTGTTGAGATGATAACAATTGACACTTCCACCAGTGATGCAGGCAGTATCTGCCTCTTTTTACCCTTACCATGCATTATTATCAAATTTTTAAGTATTTGCCAAGATCAAAGGCAACAAAGATCTTGTAGTTTTATTTTGTATCTTATTTTTTTCATATGTTTAAGATACACTTGCGTTTCTATTTCTCTCAGTACTCTACTCCTTTGCCTATTTTTCTACTAGATTACACAGGCCTTTAGTAATGATTAGTAGAACTCTTTTTATATAAAGGAAACTAGCCCTATCTACTCTGAGTTACAAATATTTTTTCCAAGGTTGTCACTTCTATTTTGTTTTTAACATGACTTATTTTTTCCAAGCATATCTTTATTTTTATGTTAATTTATTTCTCAGCAGTACCAAATACTGATTTAGTGTTTTTCCATTATTTACTGTCCAGTCTCAACCTTCACAACTACTTCACTCAAATTCTACCAAATTACTTGCAGGGTTCAATTATGCTGTGTCTTTCTTGTGTATGTTGCTTCTTTGTGAAACATTCACTCACTTCTCTTCTCCTGGTTGACTGCTACGAGTCATTCATGTCTCAGCTAAAATGTTGCTTCTACAGCAGAGGTTTCTCTTAATTCCCCAAGGCAGGTTTCAGTGGTCTTGCCCATTCTTTCATAATGCCATATGTACACCCTAATGAGAATACTATCCTTACATCCTTAGTAATATAATTAACTATTTCCTTGCTTTCTCCTCCAGATCTTTGGAGGAAACACTATAATTTATTCATTCATCATTGTATCTTTAGCCTCTAGCCCTGTACCTAGCATACAAGTAGATGCTCAATCAATGTTTAAGGAAAAACGTAAAGAAACAAGAAAAAAGGGAAGGAGGGAGGAAGAGTGGGAGGTACACATAGAGGGTGTTATGGGCTGAATTGTGTTTCCTCAAATTCATACAGTGAATCCCTAAGCCCCAGTACTCCAGAACATGACTATATTTGGAGATAGGGTCTTTGAGAGGGAAGTAAGATAAAAAGAGGCCATTAAGGTGGGGCTCAAATGCATCTGCCTGGTGTCCTTCTAAGAAAACAGAATTTGGACACCTATGATGCATGCATACACAGGAAAAGACCATGTAAGGACACAGCAAGAAGGTGGCTGTGGCAAGTTAAGGAGAGAGGCTTCAGGAGAATGTGCCAACACTCTGACCTTGGACTTGTAGTTTCCAGAACTGTGAGAAAATTAATTTTTGTTGTTTAAGTCACAGAGTTTGTAGTATTTTGTTATTGCAGTCCAAGCAGAATAATACAGTGGGTTAAAGGATAGAGAAGGGAAGATGAGGGACTATTTAAATGTAGACCATTAGAGGCATATGGAGGATCCATATGTCCTAGGAAGTATGTCACATCTGAGAAAAAAAAAAGGTTATTTTCCATTCAGAACAGAGATGAGACTGATTTTAAACTAAAACCTCTGTTCTCTAGATTATGATTTGAACACATAATTAAATTTGATTTTGATTTGGTAAGGCTCTCTCAGTTATAATTTCCATGGATTTAAGTCATAAACTTAATGGATTTACATGGTGTAAGAATTTAGTCTGATTATAATGAGCCACTCAAGCTTAAGGAGGCACATTGGATTCATGGTAATATCTCATTGTTGGGACTATTGAGCAATCCCTATAATTTTCAGTCTGTCTATAAACTAGGATGGTATCTTTCTGATTTAGTATTTCCCTCTTTACTACTGAATTAGTCTGTTTAAAAGAGATGCTTTTCTTAGAAAACGAAATTTGACACACTGGCATATTCAGTGGCATTATGACAAAAGAAAAATCAATCATGAGACATGAAGTCCTTCACAGTGCTTTAGTGATTGTACATTTCATCTCTGGTGATGGCCATAGTTTTGTATTAAAAACTGTATGTCAATTTTGACAAACTGTTCATTTGTCTTCATATTTTGGGTAAGTCAATATATCTATGACAGTACGTAAATCATTAAGTGAAATCAAGTAATGTCTGTTTTTCATCTGAATATATGATTGAAATGTGTGAAATTATATTCTGTCTATATTATGATAGCTATGATCTGGAGGCTACATGGTTAATTTGCCTGACAGCCTATAAAATCACCCAGCCAGGAATGGTGAAAGCTGTTAATCAGGAAGATAGCCTTTGAAAGCCTTGCTCCTTTCATAATGGTGGCTAAATATGAACATCTGGGAAATCATTATAAATTCATTGTGCATAAATCTATTGCCCTATGTACAGAACTCCTTTTATTACAAACAGACTTTACATAACAAGGAAAGAATAGATGTATCGTTTTTTTTAACCTGTACATATTTGATGCACCATTTATTAACAAAAATTAACATTGCCCTTGGATGTCTATAACACTAGCTATAAAATTGAGATAATAACATTTAGTTGAGGATGTATCTAAAAGGTTTAATGTTTTAGTGATGTTTTGAGAATGTAAATGCTTTGAATGTGCTAATTTGTATGATGTTGTCTCAGAGGTTCACTTTGCTATTTATCTTATGTGTATATAATATAAACTGAGTGAAATGCCCTTTTGTTTTACACATACATAACACAGGTTGATGAATTTAAGAAGCAATTTCCACCAGCCATTATTTATTCTTCTAATATTTTTTACTGGTAATCTAGAAATAATCTTTAAACATGGGCACCTACCTACACCACTCAGTGAAGAGATTTCTTCTAGACTTCTTACAGACATAAATGCCTAAAGGCCTAAGTTACTTATGAAAAGTGAAAAGCCAAAAAGGATCATACAATTTTTAACTGAATTAAGATTTTCTCACCTAACAAAACTTGAATGTCAATGCCAGAGATTTTGAGAGGCAATTTTCATGCCATTTGAAGAAAAAAAAAACACAAAAAACAAAAACAAACCCAAGGAGTTTTACACAATGGGAAACAATGAACAGATTACAGCTTTACCTAATGGTGTAAGACACTAAGAATCTTCTGTTATAAATCTTAATTTCCTAAAGTATATAACCAGGACAGATCCTACTCCCAAATGAAATTTAATTGAAAGTTATTTTTAAAAACATGGTAAGAGAGCTTTCTCTTTTTAGTGTTGCCAAATACAGTTGACTCTGGACGTTTCTTCATTGTCACTTCAGCCAAGTTAAACCATAATGAAAACCAGTGCTTTTGTCTTTAACCCAACAGCTTAAATAAAATTTAAAATCTAGACAAATATTAAAACACATGAAAGGGCTTTCAAAAAGCTTGATATTAAGGGCATACATAGTTATCCATAACAGTAAGTAACATACATATGTACATATGTATAACACAATCCACAGGCAAAATACAGTGTGCAGCGTTCATTTATACTTGTGGATAAGGGATTTCTATTCCCTACAATAAGCTTCCCTGCATTAACATTGGAGAAAAAAATTACTTTACTACATTAATATGAAAAAAAAAAAATTGTAGCTAAAACAGAAGCCTAAACATACTATGTAAATTAGGTCAGAAAATCTTGTTAGAGACCCTTATAATATGCTATTTACATTTGTAACATGTAACAAGATTGTAATTGAACAAATAATGCTATGATTGGTTTGTTGTTCATCTCCTCCATTAGACTTGAGAACGGAAATGCTGAAGCATTTGTTTTGAAAAATCACTGTTTACCTAGAGAGGGCAAGTGAGAAGAACTAACATTTACTGTCCATTTATTACAGGTCAGCTCCTATGGTATGATGCTTCATTTCTTTTAATACTCACAATAGCTTTGGACAGAAAGTATCAGAGTCTCCATTAAGCAGCTGGGAAACGAAGATAAAATAAATTAAGTGACATTTTACATTAGCAGAGCTAAATCCAAGATTAGATCCCAGCCCAGGACTTTTTCCATTTGACCATGGTGCAAGGAAAGACAAGCTAATCCTTTGGGTTTTGTTTATAGAAAACCAATACTTTCTCCAATCAGTGGTTCATAAGCTTGGCTGCTCATCAGAATCATCTAAGTGATCATTTAAAAAGTATTTGGGTCTCACAGCCAGAAACCCTGATTCAGAAGGTCTGGGATTTTTAAAAATATTTACAGGTGAGTCTGATGCATATTCAGGCTTGAAATTCTGTTCTTTTCCAAGCCTAGCAAATGTTCCTTCCCTAACCTTCCCTAAATTATAAACATATTGCTACTTGAAAGAGGAAGATTAGAAGTGTATGCACACTAATATTTGCTGAACACCTACTTACGCTCCAGGCACTGTACCACCCCCTCCAGGTAATCTCATCTAGTAGGCAGCAAACATCAGATCAATGCTTATATAGGCCCAATTACCATGTCCTTAAACTTATGGAAACAATAAAGACATAGATTATTTCTATTTCTAAAACGCACCGTATCTCTCTCTCTTAAAAATTTCAATAATCATTGTTCATTTCAAGATTTATTTAATAACAAAATTAAAAAAACAACAGCAGAAAAAAGTCTTCCTCTAAGTTCAAGAAACTTAAGAATCGTGTTGTACTGCCTCCTGGCCCTACCTATTAAAACATAGTATCTCTAATGCCTTGCAAAGCCTTTCACATGTTATTTATGGATCTTCAAGGGTTACTTGTGTGCTCTTAAACAAGCCCTGTCAGCTACTATATGGGGCCTGACATTTTCGTCCTGCTTTGGATATCCCTTACTCCCGTGATGTCTGAAACTCAGCTTCTGAACTCATGTTTATCAGCTGCCTCTGGCTGACAGAACAAACAGATCACTGTTTGCCACCTTAACTTTCTGGACACTCTTGCCTCTGCCAAGCATTGCGCACATTTCCAATGGATACCATTATTTCCTATTGCTTTCCTGCCAATGAGCCAGAGTCCTTAAGAACTAAAGTTGCTTTGGGCTCTCTGAAGTTCCTACTATGTAGACGTCACTGCCCGTTGCATGAAAAGTGGCTGGGTGGCTGGGGATGCCTCTTTCTCTGATTCAGTGTTGTATTTTTACATATGAGTGCTAACGTAGGATTGTTCTAAAAGCCTCCAGGACTTTAGTGTGGAGCTCCCTATTTTCCTTTATAGTTCCTTCCTGCCTACATCATAAGATTCACATGCCAGAAGATCCACATGGTATTTTAAGTTGGAATGGCTGGTATAAAATTCAAAAAATTGGCACCATGATATACTCAGAAATATCACTCCCAGCAATTATTAAAGCTTTATTACTATGTCAACTTTGTCTGACTTCATCTTCCCTGCAAGGGAGTTCTCTCTCTCCAGAAGTTCATTTAGTTCTCCCTATGAATTGTCTTCTGTCTGGTGACTTACAGCAGTCCAACAGATGTGCCCAGACCTATGTGAATTTTGGTGATGGGCCTGGCTTAGGCTCATGCTAAGGATCACAATGACACTTACATCAAGATGAAACTGCTTCCTAGAGTATGAGCTGAGGTAGAAAAGAGATGATTGGGGTGGTAAAGGAGCAGGCAATCCTATGTGCCATCTTTCCTTTGCCCTCCTCACACATAGAGCATGGACTACGCACATCTCTGAGTTAATAGCTTACTGAACATAGGCAGAAAAACTTCTACTTGGAGGAAAAGTTCTAAATTCAGAACAGAATCATGTCCGCAGAATACTGGCCTATTGTAAACAAACCTGGGAGACTTGTAAGAAGGGTTATCAGACGCCAAGATTCTATATAAGCACTTGTGTATACTAACTTATCACCCCTAGCTTTTTCACTGTTTTTTCCTTCTATGGATCTGTTCTTCCCTTCTTCCTTCATCAAGGACTTTGCTAGGCTTCTTCTTCTCCCTCATGTGGTATCTGATTTATCTCCTGTCCACTTGTATTGTCATGCTGGGAAATGTGCTTAAAATCTTTTCTGCCCATGTCATTTTATTCTTAAGTTAGTCTTTTCTGATTCAGATCCTAACCATGGGTATTCTATTTCCGTGTCCCAACTTTCAAAGAAATTGCCTCGTAGGGAATTCATTGGATGATACTGATGGGAGGTGGGAACAGTGATAGAGGCAAGTCTCTGGAATAACTGTGTTTAATATTCTGACCCTGTTTTGTTCCCACATTTGTGTGTCCTGAAATGCTGGAACTTTATCCTGTAGATGATAGGGAATCATTGGAAACTTTGGGAAGTGTGTTATGATGAAATTCTGTCGGCCCATGATGAGTAATAAGGATTAATAAGGGGGACACCAAGGCAGCTGTAATTATTAGGATATAACAGAAGAAAAGGGTGACAGAATTTTTTAAAAGGAATGAGGTTTTAAGTAAAGGATGTGTGTGTCCATAGTAGAAATGCAGCTATCAGACCTGGCAAATCACTTAGGAGAGAATAAAATGTACTAAATTTGGGATAAAACACATTTCACATAATGGTGTTTGTGGTAGCTAATAATACAGAACTGGAGCTTAGATAGAGAAGGTATAAACAGAAATAGAGAGAAAAAGAGTTAAAATTGTGGCCCACGGTCATATTATTATACCAAAGAAAAGAACAGAGAGAACCGAACACTAACGACTAAATAAACCCTGGGAACACCCATAGTTACCAGAATGAAAAGTGAAAAGAAGAGATTCATATTTATCCGATAAGTGGACATTAAAGGGTGACTTCTATCATAACTCTTGTTAGATGGTGTTATCCAAGAAACAGTAACTGTCGCTTCACTTTGCCCCTGGAGTGAATGCTCACACCAGCTCTGGCCGGCTCATTTCACTAACTGGTCCTATATCAGAACATCACCCTAATGTCTCTGCAGACTCGTCTTCTAATGAGGACTTTGGTATACTTCATTAACTGTGTCTCCCTAACATGAGGCCAGCCCTCTCTTGCCTTGGGCTGAAACAATGCTGTCGTGTGATTCTTAAGTATTAGTTATTGATTCATTGAAAATGTATAAGGTAGGACAGGCAGTGTCTGAAATACAGGGGTTTAATACACATATGTTGAAGGCATAAATGAGTGATTGAATGTGCAAAACTTTAATTCTGCACAAACTGGTTACAGAAATTGGAATACTGAATAAAAATTCTAAATGGCAATGATATTGTAGAGTTGGCAAACAGATGCAACAATAACAATTCAATCGCGTCGATTTTCCAAGTAAAACCATTCTAAACCAATAAAGATTTAGCAAGCCTGGGGTGGAATATCCATGACACAAAAAAGCCTGTGCACCTATGAAAAATGCAGGTTAAATAGGAGCCAATAATGCTATGCTATAATTTTAAAACCAAGTTTTGTACAAGAGTATTTTTAGTGTATTATTGATAGGAAATACAGAGCAATCACCCCTTTAGGCTCAGCACTGATTAGCTTCATGGTTAGGCCCTGAAAACATCTATAGAGGATTTGGAAGAAATCCCAAGGAGAATGATCAAAGAGATTAAAGGACTAAAAAGTGATAAGAAAATTGGCCCCAAACAGAAAGACAAAGAAATGTGATTTATTTAACTGAAGAGAAGACTGATAAGCAAATAACAGTCTTCAAATATTTTGCCCAAGTGGCAAGCAGCTGTTCTGTTTTCCTGTGGGCAGGACAAGAGAAAATGAGTCTCCACAGTGGAAGCAGGAAAGTGGGCTTGCATCACTGGGTTTTCCCCAAAGAACATCCTGCCTGAAGGGGCTGGGGTTTCGTATTTGGACCATACGAGGCAGAGACATTTCTCTATTTCTGGATCTTCCTTAGCATGAGTGTGCAGCTATAATATCTAAACAGCTGTCCAGTGAAGAGGGAGAAAGTCTATAAACAAACACAACCTTTTCTATCTTTATATTAATATTAAGTTGGTGCAAAAGTAATTGTGGTTTTTGCAATTATTTTTAACCTTTTAAACTGCAATTATTTTTGCACCAACCTAATAAGTTCTCAAAATCATCACATACAACTTAGGCACCAAGAGATGTGAGATGGAACTTGCAGAAGGGTAATTTTTCTTACGATTCTTAAAAGGGTGAATTCTGAATTTTAAATCATAAAAATATTTTTTAACAAAGAAAATATTGCTATTGATTATCTACAGGTCTGCTTTGCACATATCCCACTGTGCCATTCAGAAAATAACTTTATCTGTATTCCTAGTCAAGTGTAAAAGGACACTCTAGTTTCTATTAGCCCACAAAATTGAACATTTACAGACTTTTTGAAAAAGTTACAACTTTTCTGAAAGGAATTATTCAAATATCGGTTTAAGCCTATAAAGCAAAATGATTAGATGGTGGCATTTTTATTATTGTCCTGTTCCAATTCTTTTCTCCTTTAGAAGAAAGGGATCACTTTATGTCAGGTTCCAAGTTCAGGAACATTTGGCTCGGTCCATTCTTCCCTTTGAGTTTAGAAAATTACGAAAAACAAAATGAAAGATGACTCTCTCCCATCTCTTTCTTGGATTCCAAAATATCAGATTCATGAATCATTGTAGTTTTTTGGTCATAGCATCAGTTTAAAAAGAAGCCAAGGAAAGTATTTTATAGGTCCAATAATCTTCCTTTATCCCCGGAAGATACATTCCAAGACGCCCAGTGCTTGCCTAAAACCAAGGATAGTACCGAACTCTATATATACTATGATTTTTCCTATACATACTTATGATAAAGTTTAATTTACAAATTAGGCACAGTAAGGGATTAACAACAACATCTAACAATAAAATACAATTGCAACAATACACTGTAATAAAAGTTATGTGAATGTGGTCTCTCTGTCTCTGATTATCAAGGCAGCTACTACTGTGTTTCCCGAAAATAAGACCTAGCCGGACAATCAGCGCTACTGAGTCTTTTGGAGCAAAAATTAATATAAGACCTAGTTTTATTTTACTATGAGACTGGGTCTTACGTAATAATTTTTGCTCCAAAAGACGCATTAGCACAGATTGTCTGGCTAAGTTTTATTTTGGGGGAAACACAGTAAGTGACTAACAGGAAGGTAGCATATACAGAGTGGATACGCTGGACAAAGGGATGATTCACATCCTGGGCAGGACAGAACAAGATGGTGTGAGATTTCAGCACACTGCTCAGAACAGCCACAATTTAAAATGTATGAATTGTTTATTTTGGGCACTTTCCATGTAATATTTTCAGACAACAGTTGATTGTGGATAACTAAAACTGGAAAGTGAAACACAGATAGGTGGAGAGGGGACTACCGTATTGTACAGAGATGCGGAATCTAGCTGGGATTCTCAGGGCCAGAGTGGTTTCAGAATCACCTGTAGAATAGCAGAATCACTGTTCAAGTTATAAATTCACCCTTTCCTCCTCTACCATGAAGTCAGGACAGTACATAAGGGAAATGAGTGAGTGACATCTGCTTGCTAGATGGATTTCACCTGGGCGTTACCGTCAATCAGCTGTAATTTGGAGCAATACTGTATCCTAGCTGAATAGCAGCTTTCTTAGATGTGCCATTCACTGAGCTAATCTTGCAAAAATTTCTACTTGGCTTTGGTCCTTGTTTCTATTTTAGTTTTTCAAACTCTGTATCTTCTAATGATTTTTGACCATATATCATTTCTTCAAACTGATTAGTTATAAAAACTTCTTTAGGTCTCTAGGCTTCTGTCCTCTTTCCTTGGCATTATCCCTGATGGCTTCCTGGGCCCTGTTCTTCTTTTTATCCTACTCTATAACAGCACCAGAACTATCTGCCCCTCTGACCTCAATTCATCAGCTTCACATATATGTTGTGCCCTTAAAAAGATTTTATTTATTTAGAGCCCAATTCAGCACCAGAAAATTTGCTTACCTTAATACCTAACACCATATAGTAAGTATAGTACAGTACATAGTAAGTTGTTAGTATTTGTTGAACACATGTATGAATGAATGACCTGTGCCATAGTCAAACTACTGGCAATTTTCTGTTTTATAGACTAGATTGCTATTCAAAATAATTGTATTCTGTTATCTACATTCCTATGTAATTGTAAAATAACACCGTATTATCTATTAGCTATTTAAATAATTAAAATTAAGCAAAACTTAAAATTCAGTTCCTCAAACACACGAGACATATTTCAAGTGCTCAACAGCCAGTGCCTGCCACATCAGAAAGTGGAGCTTAGAGCACATTTCCATAATCACAGAAAGTTCTATTGAACAATACTGGAGTAGACCATTATCAAATTTATCAATATAATATTGTCCCTACATGTAATCTTGTGCAAAATACTACCTGTATCTAATCATTCAGTATACTTTAAGTACTAAAACTCTTGGTGCTAGACACAAAGCAGATCACACTACAGTTTATCCTCCCAATCCAGCAACCCAAAGGCAAGGGACATCTAAACTTCAATAAAAACTACAGCAAGGGGAAACTTCACTTGTCTAAGTCATCTGGGAAGCAAAAGATGTCACTGCATTGTTATTGTTGTTGTTTGAGTGTATAAGAAATACCCAAACCAAAGATTTGATGTCATAATTAATTCTTTCATTTCCATCCCATCCCATCAAAATCCTGTTGATCATCCCTGATGTGAAATATATTCTACAGAACATAAGGAAACCTGTAAACCTCCTCTTTTCATGATAAACTTTTTTTCACATTTATAAAGACCAAGGAAAGCCCTAAATAACTTCATGTAGAGCAGCTAAGACATAAAAAATAGTTCAGATGCCTGACTCTACTGCAGTGAAGAAGGGCATTCTAAGCTTAGGGGAGTGTAATTTCTTTAAACAGGTTTTCAGCAAGCCTCATTTTTATTTTTTATTTTATTTCTTTTTGTTGACACAGAACTGTGTCGACAAATAATCCTCCATGCGTTTGCAATCATAGTTCAGATGTGCAGTTATATCTATACATGAAAACACTCGTATTCAAAGTGATCCTGTGGTTAAAGAGGTGGTTCTCAAACTTGTAGATCACTATATCTTACTAAATTAGATATTCAGGCTTGTTATTAAGAGCTTACAAATAAATATTCACCCACAAAGAAGAGTAATTCAACTCAAGTGGGTGGTAAGGAATATTACTTTTTATTCATTGGATTAGAATGCTGCTGTGGGGTACAAGTAGACTAGTAAAAACATATGGTCTGGCACATGTCTGTATTCATCTACAATGCTGAATCAGAGTTTTCACAGACACTAGAGATTATAACACCTCCTAGTAATAATACAAATAAATGTGCATCAGCTGCCCAGGTCTCCTTAGACCCTTAAGAATTCACAATATGATTTTCACTAAAAAAACAAAAACAAAAACAAAGACAAAGAAAACTGGCCCAACACCCCTAGAAATCAATCAAGATTTGTAGGATGATGTGAAGTCCAAGTGAATGGGCTTACCACAGTCTAAAGCTATACCTCAACCCTTGTTTAAATCTACTTCATCTTCACAATCTTCTAATGAACCAAAGAACCGCAACTATTGCCAGTGAAAATCACTTAGGCCTATATACTACACTAAAAAAGATCAAACAAACAAGACAAACAAACAAACAAAAACTCATAGACACAGACAAGAGTTTAATGGTTACCAGCGGGTAAAGGTGGGAGGGGAGGGGAACAAATATATGGTGATGGAAGAATTGACTCTGGATGGTGAACATACAGTGTGATATACAATTGATGTATTATAGAATTGTATACTTGAAACTTATATAATTTTACTAACCAATGTCACCCCAATAAATGTAATAAAAATAATTTAAAAGATCAAAAGAAGCAAAGCAATGCAACAACAACCTTGAACAAACGATATCAAATCCTTAACTACCAAATTTAGAACTCATATTTGAATGAATATATGTAAAAATTCAGTAATATAGAACCCCCTTCCTCAAATGATAAAGAAATTATGAACTTCCATTTAAACACAAAGAATTGAGCATTGTGTTGTTTCCGCTCCCTCATTATTTCCTATGAAAATGACAGTATACGAGTACACATAAAAACTGAATAAACACAAAAGGACAAAGCAAACCTAAGAGACAACAGTAGATGAGGCACAGCAACAAAATTTTGAAAGCTATTTAGTAAATGGATGAAGGGTAATTGCCCAGAGATAACTGAATTCTAAGTTGGCAAAGGAGGTAAGCATTGGGAAACCAGCAGAGACGCAGAATTCCAGAAAGGTTCATGAACTGGAGACACCAGGATCTCAGAAGAAAGCATTGAGGGATGGAAAAGAAAACAAAAATGTGGTTGAGAATTTGGATTCCAGAGATCCCCATGTTTCCTCCTCTAACCTTCACAACCATCATGACAGAAGACTCTGAATATGCTAAATCAGGTCGGCTCAGAAATCCTGGCATTGGTAACCCTCCTTAGTGAAACAGAGGATTCAGGGAAAGCCTACATTTTCAATGATGAGACACCATTCTCCTCTCTGGTTTCCTTCCAATACTTGGCTTCCAGAACTCTAGTAGTCAGACCTTTAGACTCCCTCCACCCCTACAACCCCACCTAATCTTACCTCCAAACAGCACACTAAAGATGTGTCTCTGAGAAACTGACCAGCTGAAGAGAAAGGCCAAAAGATACTAACATTTAGGAGCAGGGCCCTTACAGTTTCTCAGATTTTTATCAATACAAGGGACATTGGTTAGAGAGGTGAGTGAGGAATGAAATCTAACCCATGTTCCACTTACCAAACCATGTGCCCTGGAAAGAGACTAACTTTTTCTAATTAGCATGAAGGCATTAACTGGTCAACAACTCATATATTCTAGGAGCTATCTTTTCTAAATCACACAAAGATACTGTGTGGGTCACTTTAGCCCTTTTTGAGAGGTCCCCTCCAAAATTATCAGAACTTGATCATTGTCCTTCAGTGAAATGTTCCAGTTCCCGTGCCCCCCACCCCACCACACACACACACACACACACACACACACACACACACACAGAGCTTTCAACTGACATTTTAGTAGGGCACCTTTAAAACATGAAAGGACAACCAAGGGCCATCAGTTGTGAAGAACACAAAAAGCAAAAAGATCTAAACAAAAAAGCAACAACTGAGAGGAAAGAAAGAAAAATTAAACTTGAAAAATAAGTGTTATTCTCAGAGGAATAAAAGAAGATACTGTGTCTGTAAGAAAGGACACTATGATAAAAATACATTTTTTTTTAAATTTCAGCAGAAAGATTAAAAGACAACATGTAGGATATCTAAAAGAATAGAAAGAAGCGAAAAAGACTAATCCACAGGAAATAGAGGGGAAGCACCCAGATAGAATCATCAAAAAAGGCTAATGAGATAACATATGGCTTCCATAAAAGCACAGTGGTCACTCTCTAATAAATAAATAGAGAGAGAGAGAGAGAGAGAGAGAGAGAGAGAGAGAGAGAGAGAGAGAGAGAGGGAGAGAGAGAATTTGCTTTGAAAAAAAGTGATGGGAAGACCAAAAAGATTTGAATTAAATATTATTTACTAGCAGTCGAACTGAGCAAATGTTTCTCAACAAATGTCCCTAAAGTCCCTGATCCCAATACCTGACCCAGCATGTAAGAAATGTTTTTAAAGTAGAGGAATCAATCCATTACAACTGGAGAGGACAAGAGAACAGCATCTGATTCAGTTGTTATGATTACATGGAGGGATACAGAGGTACATCAGAGGGCAGCCTTCCTTTGTTAATGACCCTGTGGGTTAATAGACATTACTAGGGCAACAAATAGAAGAAACACAGTGGCAGAAGGGCATGTTTGGGTGCTGAAAAGAAAGGAAAATACAAGACAATGGTTTCTACACGCATTTTTTGGATAAGTTGTCTATTTTAATTTATCTCTACTACAAATTAGATTTATCAGCATATTTGAAAAACTTGTGTTAAATTAGAAATACTACAATTCCACTTAGTCTGGATGATAGTTTTATAGAGAGAACAAAGACATTCAAATTATGGAGGCAATTTTTTTTTTCCTAGTTAGGTGATAGCAATACAAGTGGTCACCGCCTCAAGCCATTTCATAGATTTCAGTGCCACTAAATGATAGCTGCATATTTCCTACCATTTCTGGGTCTCTGCCACCTTTATTCATTCACTGATTTTCAAAGAATAGCACATGCCAAGTCAAGTCAGGACACTACCTTCTGCCAGAAAGTCACTTTAAAATGTCCATTCTAAAGACCCGGTAATAGTTTTTACAGCTTTCCAATGATGTGTGTAGTATTCTCATGACTATATATCAAGTGGAATGACATAACTACTTTTTGCTCTTGTGTAGAATTTATTTGTTCTGAGATTGAATAGCTTTAAGTTGAATAGGAGAGGGTGAATGAGGAAATGTTAGATCAGCTCTTCAGTGGCAGAAGCAAAGTCATTATCACCTCCCAAAATGAGTACTGAGCAACCCTTACAATAAGATGAGGCAAATCAAAGGTCAACAGAATTGTTTGCTTCCCCCGACCCGATCTCTACATACTTGGCAGTAAGGAAAGTATCTGCTTAAGGCATACTTGATGAGAATTTTTAAAAGAATTCAATTATTAAAATCATTCTCTGAAGCCCCTTTTAAATTTTTGAAAGAGAAGAGAATTTGTTGTCAAACAAAATCTTAATTGACATTTATGACAGCCTTTACATTTGTGTTAAATGTATAATCTAATTTGTATCTTTACATTTTATGTACATGTTATAATAAATAAATAATCATTGCACATGATATACTGACATATTACAAGACTCAGAATATGTTTTGTTTAAGTTATCATAGAAGACTTTAGTTATTTTATCTTTTATTTTATGATACACTATTGGTTATACCAGATATTGAGCCTTTAATTAGGAATGCAACTCATTATTGTGTGTGCTACTCCAATGGGGAAAATAAATGATTCATTTTTCTATAATGTAATTTTATGATATTGTTTCTAATTAAATGCAGCAAAAGGCAAGGATAGGTTCTATTGAGGAACCAATGAGCAGAATTCAACAAATATTAAAATTTTTACTGTATACAAGACGTTTCCATGGATTCATGGGAGAGTACAAAAAGAGAACAAAGCATAATTTTTGCCTTGCAAGAAACTTAAAACAGGGTAGGACAGACATATACCCAGACACTTAGACCACGCTAAATACCATAGAAAAGCTAAGGATAAAGTGTTAGGTAATCACAAAGATCGTGTAGAGTGTTTAATGATTACAACATCAAAAGTAATCTATTGCAAAGAGAAATTGTAGATATTGAAAAATCTGCACAATTGCATAAAGTCAGTCAAAGTAGAGGTGGGGAAGAAGCACTCAAATCACGTGCAAAGTCACTGAAATAAGGAGGGTGAAATAAATGAGGATCTTGAAGAAAGACACCAGGTAACTAAAGAAGAGATAAGGGAATGACATGGTGCTTCTGAAATCAAATTAAATTAAAAGATGCTCTATGTAAAACTGAACTTCTGAAATATTTTTAAAAAAACATTTATGTTGGTGCTACAAAAGTCAAAATCGATGTGATTGAATTATCCTACCTTGTAAGTGTCAAAAAATTATGCTAAAAACTCACTAAATACTTTAATTGCTCTTTGTACATTCCAAGGATTACTGCATAATCTCAATTACAACCTTAGTGTTATTAGTTATAAGGAAAATAAGCTTATGTTTATCATTTTTAGCTTCATTTTTCAAGTTAAATCCCAATCAATCCTTTTATTTTTATTTACCATGAAATTTTGGTCCCTGTTTAATGTGGATTCCCCTTGGCTGGCCTTTTCTCTAGTACCAATCATCGTTGGTTACAGAGGACCACCACGTATTACTTTCGGCTGTGGATATAGGGAAGTGATACAAAGAGATATCTTTGAAGGATGAACTGGGTCTTAACAGAAGTGAGGAAATGCTAGAGAAAGAAAGTGTTAGGAAAGGTACAGAAATGAATAAGCATAGACATGTCAGGAGAAAAAGAAATAGAATTAATTTGACCTTAAAAGTCTGTCGAAATCAGATAAAAATGGGTTTTGAGGGCCCAATTTTAGTTGGTAGTCACTGGAGGAGTCCTCAAAGTTTATATGCAGAGAAGAATGAAATGATCCCTTAAGATTACTTTGGTTCCAGATATGAGGATGGATTGAAGTAGAATTTGACTCGTGACAGGAAGATCCCATAAGGTGCTTTTGTAAAAGTGCAGGCAAGAGGTAAGTGACACCTGGGGTCATGACAGAGAGGATGACAAGCCAATGGGATGACAACTGCACTGAACATAAAGGAAGGAACCGGTTTCGTGAGAGAGTAAATGTTGACATTAGCTTTGCACAGTTCTGTAAGCTACCTGAGCCCCAAGTTTAAATCTTGGAAGAGAAATCAGGGCCAATAATAAAGATCTGGGATCTTCTCCACAAAACTTTTAGGGTAAATGGAATTTCTAAGAAAGAACGCCAACAAAACAAAGAGGGTTCAAGACAACGCCTTGAGTATTGCCTATATTTTAGGAGGAAGAAAGAGGACTAAATTAACAAAGAAGAGAGAAAAAGTGTGGTCACAGAAGGAGAACAAGCCAAGTTCAGTTTCAGAGTAGCCAAGGGAAGAAGAGCTTCATAAAGGAGGTGCTGAAATAAGGAGGGTGAAAACAGAAAAGCACTAAATGCGATGAGGAGGAGGTCACTGAGGACAGCCTTTAAGAGAATGCTTTTATCAGAGAATTAACAAAAGAAGTTTAAATTTGTTTCATGGACCTGTTCGTCCACTTACCTTCTTAAACTGGAGACCTGCAGTGTTATGTAATAGAGAAGCCTGGACCAGGCGTCATGAGCCTGATTTCTAACCCTGGCTACCCTCAGTAACCATGTGGCCCATTACTGGTCATACAACCACCCTGGAACATATGAAAATTGCTCACCAAGAGAAGTGTGCAAGAATGTTCGTAAGAGCATTATCCATAATAGCATCAACTGGGAAACTACACAAATGCCCATCAGCAGTGAAATAAAGTGTGCTATACCTACATGATGTAATATTTACTACACAGCAATAAGAACAGTTTCAACTACACATATCAATAAGATAATTCTGACAAATAATGGTAAGTGAAAGAAACTAAATGCTTACGAGTGCATACTGTTTGAATCAATTTAAATGCAGAAATAGGCAAAAAAATCTATTCTGTTAGAGGTCAGAGTAGTAACTACTGGGAGGATGGTAGAGTTAGTGACTAGAAGGGAGTGCAAGGGGGCTTCTCAGGGTGCTAGTGTGTTCTATATCTTAACAGGGGCGCTGGTTATATGGGTGTGTATTGAATTTGTAAAACATTCCTCAAAATGTGCACTTAATATATCTGTACTTTTCTATATGTATATTTCAATAAAAAGTAAAAAAGAAAAAGATGGTGTTGATGACAATTTTATTGGTGAACTCTATCCAAATCCAACATCTCCAGGGGAACTGGAGAAGAAAAGAAGAATAATGTACGTGTTTAGTCACTTGAGAGTTTCAGCAGTGGAAAAATATAATTGATGTTCAGAAATAGCTAATGTAGCCCAATTGTGTGGAATAAAGAATTTATACGTGAATTCAAAACAAGCCTGAATGCAGAGAACCAGATGGGGCCTTTATTTACTCATATGTGATTCTGACTGGAAAAAAAAAATCTATCTTTGGATATTAACCTGTGACTCCCACAAATAATCAAAGTGTCTGGCATGCACATAGGGGAAGATTGACTTTGCGCCCAGAAGTTTGCTGATTTTGAAATGGATGTGCTAAGACAGAACTTTATTTAAAAGAGTTGACTAGAAACAGCTGCACTTTTTCCTCAGAATAAAAATCCACAAGTATTCTAAGACTTCAAAAAATATAACAAACAATGTGACCTTATTAACCTTTAGAAAAGACATTCCTGCCATGGTTGTATTCGATCACCATTTATCTCTCTTCAAAATCTCTTGCAATGCCTGTCTTTAGAGATGCTTCCAGAAAAATGTAAAGAAAGCAGAACTTGAAAGAAATAATAAAATTCTTCTTAATTTCTAGTGAAAACAGTGCTAGTAACATCTGATTTTTTTCTTTTCTTAATAATAAGTTTGTGCATGTTCAGTGCAGTTTATTCTTAAGAAGGCTTAACTATGGGTTGAGGCATTAAAATAAAAGCAAAACAACAGAAAAACTGAGGAAGACATAGGGAATAGTTTTAGACATTATCCTGTCATTTCCTTTGTTTCAGTTTTCCACACGCAGGAAACTACTTAAGGAAATGTGACTGCTGACTGAGGGAGGTTGTAACATCTTTCTGGAAAATATTTAAGATAAAAGTTAACTGGCCCTTTTTAATTATTTGGAATTACTTCTTCCCAAAAGGCGGTGACCAAATAGGGTGTCTTCCAGATTTATGACTTCATTTTGTTCTCTGTTTCCACAAACAATATTGAGTCTCTCTTTCATTAGGTGACACATTCTGTGCCCGCCAAAAAAATGTAAGCTCTAAACCATATTGAACACAAACTGTAGTTTCAAGGGATTTAGAAATTGTTTCTACAAAACTAAATGAGGTGGACAGCTGATACATTAACCAGCTAATTCAGGCAAAAACACTTCCAATTTTTGAGAGAAAGAAAGAAAAGGACCTTCCAATTAGTTGCTTTATTATCTACATGACTGGGTAAGTCTACGTTGTACTTTGTGTAAATGTAGCTCAATACCTTCTTACAAAATAATAGCACTATATTAGAGTTGAAAGATTCACAATTTACAAAATGCTTTAATATATAGTACTCACATATATGTATTACAGAGTGAAGATGCTAAGAATGTGGGCGGTAGGATTATATCAATTAAGACAACAGGAGAATTCAGAAAATCATAGTATTAATTCTTATCTGAGAGAACTATAGAGGCCAGGAGTCCAAATTCATCACAGTTCAAAGTAAAGAACAGACCCCAGAGCTTTGGAATAAGAGCTTTTCCAGGGAATACAGAAGATTCCTAGCTTGGTCCATTCTCCCTGGAGCCCTAGTCACTAGAGTCTAAGTTCCATACAAAAAGGATGTTAACCACCTGTTTTCCCCCCACATTATCCACAGCCCCTAATACAGCATCTGGAACCGCAATAGTTACTCAGTACTTATGAGGTGAATAAATTAATCTCTGTAAATACCTAACTAGCTTTGTAACATGGACACATCTAACACTTTCTTAAACTGGATTTTTCAGGTTCATAATTTTGGAGTCAATACAACATATTCAAAGGTTAAATCATTCAAAATACAGATTTATAAAAGTGAATCTGTGTTTACTTTTAAATAACCATCAAGCTATTGTAAGGTATCAAATGTTGTTCATGATCTAATTGTTTCAGTATTCACATTCGTTTATTCTATCAATAGACTTTTAATCACCATCTATGAACAAAATACTGTTATCACTTTAATAATATAATACACAAACTAACAAAGATGAGTACATTAGATATCACCTCCACCAGAATAATGTCAATATAATTTCAAATGTAAAATTTAAATTGTGATAAAAAGTATTTCAAGTTATTATCTGGTTTTCAAAATATAATACTTTTTTTCTATTTTGTTAAGTCTTACTTTGTTAACAACACATTTTTATTACTAAAAGATTAATTTTAAAAAATGCCTGTGTAGCAACTATGCTGTTATGCTATCACTCTCTTAACTCCTGAACAATTACAAGATCATATATCCCTCCAAAAGTCAAAGAAATGCATTTCACAAGTTATTATGGATGCTATTAGAACAGCAATCGTTTTGGAGTTGAAGGAAGTGAAAATTATCTAAAACGAGGCAACCTCTACCTGTTAGACATGTGATTATAAAGTATTATATATTTCAACAATATGTAAGAAATAACACATCCAGACGATTGTGCTGCTTCAAAAGTGATGCTATTAGACTTATAGAGAACAAATTAATGGTTGCCAGATGGGAGGGGGTTAAAGGCTGGGTGAAAAAGTTGAAGGGATTAAGCAGTACAAATTGGTAGTTACAAAATAGTCACAGGAATGTAAAGTACAGCATAGGGAATATAGTCAATAATGTTGTAAGAACTATGTACTCGTATAGTACCAGGGGGATACTAGACATATCAGGGGGATCACTTTATAAATTACATGTCTAACCACTATGCTGTATACCTGAAACTAATATAAAATAATACTGAATGACAATTGTAATTGAGAAATAAAAAATAATAAAAACAGTAATCCAAGAAAAAAATGTAATGCTGTTAAACCAAAGTTGTTACTATTATTATAAACATTTTGAAAAGTCCACTTCTGGAATTGCTTTTAGAGCATGCAGCTCATTCTTTTTAATATCTGCAAGGATAGCAAATCTTTTGCCTTTGGAAGTGGAAAATAGTGTTAGAAGAGTCAAAACTTATTTAGGCCATGGCTAAAGAAGTAAGTGTGTATCTAAAAGAATGTGTGACTGCAACAGCAATTTAAAGAATTTTTCCAGGATGGCTCCAAATTCCCAAATACACTCCTGGGTAGTTTCAAAAAACTACTTAGTTCTAGTTTTACTTCAAAGAGTTGACTAGACCTTTATTTAAAAGAAGTTTCCAAAAAACATTTTGAGAATTGTGGAATAAGTACAAACTTCCAGAGGAACTCTCACAAAGACTACACACATTTCTAATAAATTATGTATAAAAAACTTTAAAAAAAACCAAGTCTCATTACTTTATAGGCATACGGAATATAGTTTCTTCACATGTCAAATATAGATTAAGCAATGTGGATGATAATTTGCCAGCAAGCAGGACAATCTACTACCCTCAACCAGAAACTAAGTTTTGGAAACTCCAGGTTGTTCTGTCACCATGATCAGAAATCACATTCTGATACAGCGTGGTCACTCACAATAGGTCTCTGCTTACTGCATTTCTTAACCAAATCAAGAGTCTAGAATATGGTTTCAATTTAAAAAAAAAAATGCCAATTTCTACCAGTTGTCTTCCATGAACAGGCTGTTAACTATGAAAACTGTAGCCTGAGCACGTCTAGTATACAGATAGGAAATATTTACACATTGTGAGCAGTTTTAAAATGGAATATTAATCAATATGTAAACGGAATTCTCTAAATAAAAGTTCTCTAAATTGCAATGAAAAGTTTAATACCATTTTAAAAACCAGGCTACTTCAATAACAATTGAAAAGAACAACGTGTCTATGTACATGTCTTAACTCTTTTTCATCCCAGTGCGATTCATTTGCTTCATGTTGACTTTGGCGGATTCTGGCTTTTCTCAATGAAAACAGATACTTGGCCATGATCTGAAATTAAATGCTTAAACACGATGAAACATATCCTGGAATCCCCACATATTCCTTTTTATTAATATGTAGTATGTCATGCAAATGACCCAATGTGTCTGACACATTCAACTCTTCTGGCCTTCAACAAGTAGCAACAAAATAAGAAGCACATGAATCTTTCTAGACTGTTCTGAGAATTAGTCTTGAGAACACATTGTACACCACTGTGCACCAGAGATCAGGAAATCAGGCCAGCAAGATTATGTTTGTAAAAGAAACTAATTCTAACCTTCTTTAACTTGAGAAGACCCTAAAGGAGTTCCTTCTTTAGCTTTACAATTTATACCTCTATATTCTGGTTAAATTTGGGTCTGGGTCAAATTGACCCCTGAGGCAAAGAGAAATATCTTTGTTGTGCTGCTCTGAATCAATGCAGGGTACTAAAGAGCACTTCCTGCCTTTGATGTTTTTTTGAGGATTCTTTATGGAAGAGGAAGCCTCAGTGGCTGAAATGTCTATCTGGTGAGGCTGGGGTGATGGGGAACAGGAGCTTGGAGTGATAGGAGTATTTAATGGAACCCCTCCACAGCCCGCTCCAAGGGCATGATGAGGCATTCTTGAGGGTAGGGGACTGAAGAGGGGAGAGACACCTTTACATTTTTCTTGGGGGACCAGTCATATGACTGTGAGAGTCTCTCTCCACTGAGTTTCTGCTTAATTACAAGCCTTGATTAAAGATGGATCCCTATGAATGGAGAGCTAGCACATCAGGCCCCTCCTCTCTTAGTCCTTAAACCTAGTCTCTTGCAATCAACTCCGACCACTTTAAGTGTGAGGCTGAACTCAGCAGGATTATTCGGCAGAGCAGCTTTGGTGAGAAAAGAAGGCACTCCAAGAAACCACACATGTGCCCAGGAAATAGGAGCATGAATCTCCCTTTTCGGTTCTGTTGTGGACATATTCCATGCACTTGGAAGAACATACTCTTATTGGCTTTCGTATATTCATCTGAAAAGATAAAATGTACATCTTCCAAAGAGGGTGACATTCACCAGTCCAGCACAAACTTTTTTCTGTCAATGTGAAGCTTTAATTGGTGTGACACCAGTGACCTCGCAGTGCAGCCTGGGCACGGGATAGAAGAGGTTAAATGATTAATTTGCCAAATTCAATTGCTAGGAAGAAATGCGACAATTCCAGGCAGTATAAATCAGCTATGCATTTAGAAACTATTATCAGGAGCACTAGACAGTACTGCATGATGTTCTGCAAACCACAAGTGATGTCAAAGCTGCGAGGCTGCCGGCCTGCCAGAGGCTCAAGAGCGATAATAGATACTAAAATTACTGCTGAAGAAGCATATTTGATTACAAAGAGACCCAAGAGCAGTAAAGCCCTTGGAAGGCTTCCCTCTGAGTTTTACAAGAAATAAGATAAGCAGCATCTCCAACTGTAATCACAAAATATAATAAAAATGCTCTGGGCTCTCCTAGGACTTGCAAGTATGTCTCCCTTGAGTGATATAAAACCATGCTTTTCCTAATACACAATGATGAGGACAAAGTTAGCCCTAAATTGAGGCAATGTCTAGTTGGTGATACAGACAACTCCATAAGGAGTCTTTTTTAATTGCTTTTAAAAGAGGTGGACTTATTAGAATTGACTCCAACCTGTGCATTACCACCTCTCTAACATTTCTCTTTGTCCTCATGTCTTAGTTATACAATCCTTTTGCTCAATAGTTCCAGTTTAATTCCTCATGCTATTTAATGACCTGATGTAACTGCCAGCTTGCTCCCAACCCCCACCATCCCTCCATCCTCTACCCTACACCTCATTCTCATCCCAGCTCCAAGTATTCCCACCCTAGGTTTTTCCCAAGATCTCTGTTCTCTTATTTGTGAAGTAGAAAGTTCAGACACTGATAACTGTGAGAACAAACAAACAAACATATACATTTGAAGAATTTCACTTCAATATTTAAAAAAAATAAAAATAAACCCTTCTAAAATTGATTATCTATTAAGGAGCTCCCCATCTTTTTCTGAAGCATCTTAAATGCCACTTCATGCTTTCTTGTTATATATTTTAAAATTTAGATGGGCCAATGGGTTATCTACTGGTTGTCTAGTACAATCCAAATTATCTTTTTAAGAAATTATGTCTGGTTAAGAAAGACACATAGGAGATGAAGAAGTGTAGATAAAATGTCTCTGGAAAAACAAACCTAAAATATGCAAAGACAGAAACAATTGGTTAAAAGGTACTAAATACACAAAACTACTTTATACACCTTGTAAAATATTTGTAAGTTAATAAAATGCAAGGCATGCCACATTGGAAGAGTTTGAATAGATGAAAATGAGAACAGAAGTCGTCTTTGAGCACTGGGTTCCCACATGAGAACCAGTTTATAAATTGGTCTTAGTGACCAACTGATAAAATGGAATCTGAATAACCAAACCGGACTTGAACCCTCAAATATATATGTATATCAGTTGCTTTGCTTGTAAGAGTTTTGCTTCTAATTGGATAAAGTTATGGGATATTAATAATGTGATTATGGAGACATTATATTCAAAATACTTATTTTCTGTTAAGTCTGAAAATTCAAGGCACAACAGTGCAGTGTGGTGTGTAGTCAGGAGGCCTGGATAGGAATCCTTGCTCAGGCTCAGTCCCTTACAAAGTCTGGGATTTGGAGCAAGCTACTTAACTTTTCTGTACTTCAGTTTCATCATGTAAACAGGGACAATAATGTTAGGATTGCTGCTAGAATTAAATTAGAGTTAAATTAGTTAATACATTGAAAACACTTTTTTAGAAGGGTTTTATGTGTTATTTCATTTTTAAATTAAAGTTTATTGGGGTGACAAGTGTTAGTAAAGTTACATAGGTTTCAGGTGTACAATTCTGTAATACATCATCTATATATCCCATTGTGTGTTCACCAGCCAGAGTCAACATGTGTTTTATATGTTTATATGCACCTGGTAGATAGTAAGCACTGTTTACGTGTTAGCTATTCTTGTTTTCCTTTCTCCTTTTTATTCAGAGATAGGATTTCTCCATATCCTTCTGTTTCCTCATTTAAAAGTGCCCAATGATATGGATTTCTCCATATCCTTCTGTTTCCTCATTTAAAAGTGCCCAATGAATAAGGAAGGGCAGATACCTGCATATTTTCATCCTTTTTGAGTTCTCTGTAGCACAGAAAAGAGCACTCTGGTGCACCCTCCCTCATTTCTTTCTATCTCCAATTTCTTCCAGCTTGAAGGACTGTAATTTGTCAATCTTCACTATTGCTTAACCCTACTTCCCTGCCTTTTCCCCATTTACTCCTATTACCCTCATAATTCATTGGATAAAAGTTTGGTGAAATTTGAGTAGGAAAAATAACCTTGTGAGGTATGTCTAATTATTTGGCTATCTAACTAAAAGTTTGACTTACAAGAAGCTTTTCCAAGGTTCTGCATTTTGGCAGTTCAAAAATTATTTTAACTTGAAACATCCAGGGTGACATATAAGTAAGCAACTCTGAGAAGAACAGATACTTTACATTGCTTGATTTTGAAATAACAAACAACAATGGGTCCCTGGATGACAAGCAACCACTCTAGGAGACAGAGTTTCAGTTCATTAAGTGTATTTGGATGAACAGTGACTTTTAGTCTTCTTTCATGACTTACGTGGAAAACATCACTATGGAAAGGATGTTCTTGTGTAGAAGACAGAATTTTGTTTTGAGTTTGATTTTTTTAAAATAAAAGTTTGGAAGACAGTATGTTGCTTGTGTTGTACAGTGCGGACAGCAAAATTAACATTCCAATCTTATGAGCCATGTGGCCCTGAGATAATCCCATTTGGCAGCTGTTTGATAAGAACGGTAACACTCCAGAGTGTGCTATTCTGGGTACCTCTGCTTTTTTGGGTCCCTACCATTAGCAGCTTGTCTGATAATGTCCCTTTGCTGGAGCTCTGTGTTACAGTAGAAGCCCCTTTCTTAGCCAGAGCTGTTCTTCTGAACTCACTGCTTCTCAGGCCTTTCACAACATAATGTGTATTTTCAATGGAGTAAACAGCTAAGATGTTCTTATCCTGAAACTTTTATCTTCATTTTTCTAGGATATTGACCAAAAACTTAAATAAAGAGAGAAAGATTTCAATATAAAGGGAAAAGTAACAATATAAAGTCAATATAAATTTAATAGCACAATTCAGCATTAGACTGCTATTATATTAAAGAGATGACAGTTTAGTTCTCAGGAACTTCCATTTGTCAAAAGGCATCATTTTTTTGGTCAGTTTCTATCATGATATATTTATCTACATCTATTAGGTTGGTGCAAAAGTAATTGTGGTTTTTGCCGTTGTTTGTGTGTGTTTTTCTTTTTTCACAAAACAGTAAGTCTTTATTAAGATCCTGTAATATGCCAGTTATTAAGCTACTCAGGACTGGTAACATTTTAAACCGCAATTACTTTTGCACAAACCTAATACACCTACGTAATTAGAAATTACGTGAGACTTTATTTCAGGGGGAAAAAATATCCCATTGTATGCACTTTAATTAATTGGAAATTTTAAATAAAAACATTTTATCAATAGAACTAATAAATGATAACAGCTAAGATGATCATTCTGAGGTATTTCAAGATTTGAATCAACTAGTTCAACAAACAATTGTTAAATAAAAAAATTGTGTATGGTCAGATGAAATAAATTGTCCTAATTCAAGGGTGGTATTGAGAAAAATATATATATGGTAACTACAATGCCACTGAGAAGCAATTATAAAGTATGCAGAATAGGGAAGGAAAATTCTGCAATTACTTTCACATCAAGAGTAAAAACTAAAATCCAAAACTACAGAATTCTCCAAGAATCGTAAGAATTATATATTTGACTGCCTATGGAGTATTCATATTATTAGGTAAAACTCCATCTTCAATTTTTTTAAAGATCTTTATCAAAAATATATCTAACATACAATATTATATTAGTTTCAGGGGTACACCACAGTTACTCAACATTTATATACTAAAGAAATGATCACCATGATAAGTCCAGCAGCCATCTGACACCGTGCTATGCTATCACAATATTATTGACTATATTACCTATGCCATACCCTATATCCCCATGACTTATTTGTTTATACCTCAAAATGTGAACCTCTTATTTCTCTTCATATTTCCCCTCTTTTTACTTTTTCAATTACAGTTGACATTCAATATTATTTTATATTAGCTTCAGGTGTACAGCATAGTGGTTAGATATTTATATAATTTAAGAAGTGATCCTGCTAACTAGTCTAGTACCCACTGGCACTATACATATTATTGACTATATTTCCCATGCTGTACATTACATCCCCATAATTATTTGTTGTATTCCTAGAAATTTGGACCTCTTATTCCCCTTCCATTTTTACCCCTTTTTGTATTTATTAATTACAGTTGACATTTAATATTATTTTATATTAATTTCAGATGTACATCATAGTGGTTAGACATTTATATAATTTAAGAAGTGATCCCCTGACTATCTAGTACCCACCTAGCACTATACACAGTTATTACCATATCATTGACTATATTCCTCATGCTTTACTTTACATCCCCATGACTATTTTGTAACTACCGATTTGTACTTTTTAATCCCCTTATGGGAACTCCCTTATAAGTTACTACGTAGTTGCCTTTCTCTTACTGTTTTTAGGATTCTCTCTTTGTCTTTAACCTTTGCCATTCTAATTCTAATGTGACTCTAATTATAATGTGACTTCATCCGGTTTGGGACTCTGTGCTTCCTGGACATGTATGTCTATTTCCTTTGCCAGGTTAGGAGAGTTTTTCAATCATTATTTCTTCAAATACATTCTCAATCTCTTGCTTTCTCTCTTCTTCTGTTACCCCTATGATATGAATGTTCTTACACTTGATGTTGTCCCAGAGGTCTCATAAACCATCCTCATTTTATTTTAATTATTTTTCCTTGTTGCTGTTCTGATTGGGTATTTCATGCTACCTTGTCTTCCAAATCACTGATTTGATCCTCTGCTTCCTCTAGTCTGTTGGTGATTCCTTCTAGTATATTCTTCATTTCAGTTATTGTAGTCCTCACTTCTGACTGGTTCATTTTTTATGGTTTCTATGTCCTTTTTTATGTTTACAATCTCTGTTGGAGATCTCACTAAGTTCCTTGAGCATCCTTATAACCATTGGTTTGAACTCTGTTTCTGGTAGGTTGCTTGTCTCCATTTTGTTTAGTTCTTTTTTTAGATTTTTCTCCTGTTCTTTCATTTGGGATAAATTTCTTTGTTTCCACATTTTGGCTGCCTCTCTGTGTTTGCTTCTATGTATTAGATAGATCTGCTATGTCTCCCAGTCTTAGCAGGGTGGCCTTATGTAATAGGTGTCCTGTGGGGCTGAGTGGTACAGTCTCCCTGGTCACCTGAGTTGGGTGCTCCAGGAGTGTCCCTTGTGTGGGTGTGTACTCTCCTGTTATAGCTGAGCCTTTATTGCCATTGGCACATCAGTGGGTGGTATTGACCCTCAGGCTGACTGGCTGTGGGGTTTGGCCACAACCACAGCTTATAGGCTGCTGTGTGGGAGGCTTATTCCACTGAGTGGAATTCACCTGAGCAAGCTCTGGTACCTGTTGAGACTGCCCTTTTGTGTTTGCCGCTTGTGGGGTTAATTGCGTGGGGCTCTGTTGTGGTCTGAAGCCAATCTCCAAGTATGTTGGTTCTGGGGACACTTGGGAGGGGCTCTGGTGCAGGCCCAGGTCAGCTACTGCCTGTGACCAGCCAGAGGCTACTGGGTAGGAGCTACAAACCAATCTGCAGTTTTTCGCTGCCTGTGTTAAACTTGGAGACGCAACACATGAAAGACGCCACAATGCGAACCAAGGACGGCTGCCACCAGTACCAAGCCTGGGGGAACTCTGTAAAAAGCCAGGACACCCAGAGGCCTCAAGCCACCTGCCAGCTCCCTTAAGATTCAGCCACTGATATAGCCTCATTTGGTACTCAAGTTGGGTGAGGCAAGGTCTCAGGAAGTCACTAGAGTGGGAACAGTTATAGTCACCAGGTTAATTTACACTGGTTTGGTGCCAGTGCTGAGTCAGGAGTGACTCAGCAAAAATCTCAGAGCACACTGCGGCCACACACCTGGAACAGTGGACTCCGATAGTTTTCTAAGAAAGAGTGCAATGTGGGAGGGGCTGGCTGCTCACAGAGAAGTGCCTCCAGTTGTGTGAGAATTGGATTCGGCTGGGTCTCAGCTGAGTCATCAGGGCAGAGCAGAGGAACTCACCATGCCAATCAGATTCAGAGTTGGCCTGTGGAGGCGGGCTCAACATAAGGAAAATGGCGTCCACCTGCCAGCTGCATGAAAGGAAGACCTCTCACCAGAAAAATGCCAGCTGTCCTCCAGTCTTCCCCCTGATGCCACACTTGTCAGACTGCCCCCCGCCATGTCTTCGAGAAGCCTCGAGTCACCGTCCCTCCGCTGGAGCCCAAGGTGAGTACCTGTGCGCAAGTCTGTGCACCAGCATGTAAGAGGATTGTCTAGGTTTCCCGCAGCTTTCTGTCCCACCCGAACGGTAGGAATCCCCACTGTGTTTTACAGCCAGATGTTATGGGAGCTCCTTTTCCTGGCACTAATACTCAGGCCTTGGGAGCCTGGTGTGGGGGGCTCGGGTATCTCACTCCTCTGGGGGAACCTCCACAGCAGAGATATCCTTCCTGATTCTCAACCCCCATGGAAGTTTGGGGCCCGTTTGGTGTCTCCACCCCTTCTACTGGTCTCGATGTGGCTTCTTTATATTTTTAGTTATAGGACTTCTGTTTGGCTAGGCTTCGGATGGTTTTCCAGGTTGATTGTTCTATGACTTAGTTGTAATTTTAATGTGTTCACAGAAGGATGTGGGGTACAGTGTTTATCTACTCCACCATCTTGGATCTCTCTGGACATATTTCCCCACATTCAATTTTTATACCTATCTTATTATCAAATTACTTGTAAATGTTAAAGAATGTTTTGGCACTGTTGTCTATTCAGAAGATTTTAAATTATTATAAAAGGAAAAAAATATGCTTTGCTAATCTTTTCACCTACTTGAGCCAGATATGAAAAGAATAAAATTCTAAGATATATAATGGTGACTTTTAAAAACTTGGACAGTTAAAATAAAGACAGAGTTCACTGATTTATGTTGAGAGCAATTAAGTGATAGAATTAAGATTTGCCCCTTTGCCCCTTACGCTTATTGTAAATAGACACTGTTTTTTCCTTACTTTCATATTAGAAACAATAATAAGTCAATGAACACTACCACTGAAGAAACTTCTGATAGCGATTGTGGTTAAAAATAGTCAATTGTTGGCTTCATCTTAGGGAAAAATGGAAATTTTGTAATCTAATCTATGATTCAGAAAACTTGTCATATGGAAATGATTAAACAAGAAATTAGCCAGGCAACGTTAAAATCTTTCTTAACTAGCCATAAACTTATTATTGAGGCAGCTGAATAAAATTTCTGGCTAATAAGTGTTAGAACATCCAACAATATTACTTCAAAGACAAGAACTTTCAAATCCTAAATTGATTTCTTACCAAGAGACCAGAACAATAAACAACAAATATAAATGTCATTTACATTTACCGTGTAAATGAAAAGGAAAGAATTATGGAAGGATTATGGTATACCAACAGCAGATATCCAATAAGTACTTACTGAACTTATTAAATTTATGGTGTCTGTATGCAGTAGTCTGTTGGGAATGAAAGGTTGAGGAGAAGTAAATGTGAGCTTCTCCATCTCATTGTTCTGAAGTGATGGTTCTAAAGGGAATATCAACCTCTTGAGATAATCTTCAGAGATATCATGTCTGTAGTTCATGATATTTTCCTATTACTCGCAAATGGTTTTCTTTCTTTTTCCATTGATTTATGATAGCCCTAATCTGAAGAACATACTCCAAGTCCATGATCACTGTGTTCAAAGTGGAAGTAGATGTGAAAGTGCTTCCATCTGCTGGGCACGTGCAGGTTAGTATGGGGATGCTATCTTGAACTTTATGAATTTGAAAAGCATGTTTCCGTTCAAATAATTAGTAGGGTTTTATAAAACTTACTAACGGAAACATCCTTGCAACACACTAAGTGAAACTAATTACAGATAAAATAGATTTTTATATCGTTAAAGTAAATACATTTCCAAATATCAGCATTTTGAAACTTCAAAGCAATCTTGGCTTTTTAAATTATGAGCAGGAGATAAATCAACTTCTATGAAGGGGAAAATCCTTGTCACTATAAAATTAAGAGAATTATCTCATTAAAAGGTCTATACCTAAGTAAGTTCCTAGTCATTTCCAAGTAATTGTTCAAAAGCTCCTTAGAACTAGTTAGACTATCACTACTTGACTCAGCAAAACTGTAAGGATTTAAAGATGCTTTCAAACAATCAAAGAAAGCAATCAACTGGAATTATTTTTAAGAGAGAAAAGAGGTAAATTTCTACATAGAATATTCAGTTAGAAATGGTTATAATGTTTAATATGATTATCATTCTTAGACGAGAATAAGCTAATTTTATTAAGAATATTATTGCTAATGAAAATAATGACTGAGTATCTTAGTTTCCTTCTAGAGACTCTAACAGAGAATGCGTTCCTTGCCTTTTCCAGCTTCTGAAGGCTGCTCATATTCCTTGGTTTGTAGTCCCTTTTCGTTTTCAAAGCCAGCAACTGAATCTCTCTGAACTTTGCCCTTGTAGTCATATCTCATCTGCTTCTGAGTCTTCCCTCTTGCTTTCACTTATAAGGGCCTCTGAGATTACATTGGGCCCGCCAGATAATCCAAGATAATCTTCCCATCTCAAGATATTTAAGGAGGCCAATGCCTTATCCATCATACCTGCAAAATTCCTTTTGCAATAATATAAGATAACATATTCACAGGTTCCATGGATTAGGATGTAGACATCTTTGATGGGCCTTTATTCTGCCTGCCACACTGGATATCAAAATATGGAAAGTGAAAGATTGTCCATCTTGCTTTTCTGCCATGGTTCTACTATACTTGCAAACCCACAGTTCATTTGTTTATTATAAGAAGCAGTATACATAGTGAGAAGTAGCGTGGTGTAGTGGTTAAGACCTGACCCCTGGATTCAGCCTGCCTCACTCATTAACTGTGTCACCTTGGCAAGTTACTTATCCCTCAATTTCCTTATCTTTAAAGAGGGAATAATAACTGAACCTACCTCTTCCTGTTGTTGTAAGAACTAACTTATTTACCATATATGAAACACTATCATATCAAAAGCATATAATATCAAGATAAATAATTATGTTATCTTTTTATTATTAAACATACTTAGATCTTTTTTGAGGGTTGCAGATCGGAGGAACTATTGTAATGGTTTAGAATTGTTGCTTATGTTGAAGCTATGAAATCCTTTGAGAGTTACCTAGGTAGAAGTTTGCCTAGGTACACCTGTTTTGCCAGCAATAATTTGGAATTTTAATCCAGTTTCCAATAACTATTATACTCTTTGGTATTAGCCCAAGCAATTGTAATACTGAATATAATGATGAAAAATCAACAGAAAAGCTGAGTCAGAGGATGGGGTTCCTTTTCTTCTTTAAATACCTTGATCTTAATGTATCCTCAAATCTCTTCAAACAAATCATGTTGGCTCACAGTATCCTTCTACCTGAATATAGAAGAGTAGCTGGTGAGGGAGGGAAGTTTCTGAGGCCTGATAAATTAACACAGTTGTAGACATTTGTTTCTTGTTGAGTTTGGCTCAATTGTTTTGTCACTCTTCTTAACTGTGCTGTTTTTAAGAGCAGAGACTATATTTAAATATATGACAAACAATATGTGCTGCTCAAGATATAGACATTTCATAAATGTTAAATATCATGTCAGTTTTCTTCCCCCAAATAATTTATGTGGTGCATTTCATTAGAAGTTTTAAAAACTCTTCATGAGTAAGTAACTATGGAAAATATTGTGGAAATGAAAAACAAAGCCTGCAGAGAAATGGTTCCAAAGGCCAAAGTATATTCATCAATACCCTCCCTAATAATAGCATCCTCAGACATTTCTGGAATATCTTGGCACAACCTCCATTTCAGTTTTTGAGACATCTAAGAAAATTGTTCCTATTACTTTCCAATCATATTTTATTTATGACCAAAAACATGTTTCCTTCTGCTTGGTCATCCACTTTATTTAGTCATCAGTTAAGACTCTGAACGGCTGTCTCCAAATATCAAAGGATGATGACCTATTGCCTCATAAGGCAGTCAAAAGAGTAGGTAAAACTACAGTTGTGGAAGAAGCATTCTAGATCAAAATGTGTGAGGTGGTAGCATCATTAGAACAAGTTCTATATCAACTAATTAAAAATATAATATAACTAAATTTTTAAAAAATTACTTAGGTGAACCTCATGAGATAACTAGTGGTATTACACTTTTACATCATTACAAATATAGCCCTACATATTTATGGGAACGTATATATTTTTTTAAAATCCACACATTCAAAGATCAACATTATAGAAGCATTTATTTAATACACATGTAGTATCTAGCATTCAGCTAGGCCTTGAAATGCAAAATTGACAGCTCCCTGCTGCCAAGAAAGTATCATATGACAATAGTATCAATATGCATTCAGATATGCTTATTCAGAAACACTAATAAGGAGAGTGGGCTGATACACATGAATTTATGGCACAACAGCTAGGTTTGGGCTCTTATTTCACATTTAGGAGAGTGATACTTGGCAGCATTGAATGATTAGACAGTAATAGATTGTATTCAGTGTGGAAAATCCTGGGGAATATTCCCATGCATGTTGGGCCATAGAAACAAGCTAGAGCTTTTGTCATATAGTTGTAGCCCTATACTACCTGGTATCACATCTCCTAAAACTTACATAGAAAAATAAAAAATATATATATTACCCATACACATAAAAATATATTTGAGAAATATCCAATCCAAAAATATCTTTTAATTTTTTTTATAATACGAAGTACAAAAAGGATAACAAAAACAAAAGTTCTTGTTTAAAGGAGATAAACAGAAGAAAGTATAAAAGCCATGTAGGAAAGATGAATTTAAAGAGGTACAGAAATGCCACTCTAGAGTCAAACTGGAAAGCCAGTAGTATAGCCGACTGTTTGGCTGATTTACAAAATCAATGAATGTTTGTTACTAAAAGAAACTGAAACATCATTTATCCCAATCATCTCATGGCATACTTAAGAAGATTGATGCCTAGAAAAAGTAGTGGTTTGACTTTTTTTTTGGCATATTTATGAATTGAAATCCAGTTTTCAAACTTCTCCATATATAAAACATCATATTCAAAACAACTAATATTGAAACTTATTATTTATTGTTAGACTTGGTACTAAACTCAAGTTGCTTCAGAATATATACAAATAACTATGTCTTTAAATTCCATGTCTCCTTCAACAATATCCACACTCACACTCACCCCTACCCACCTTACCCACTCATACACACACACACAATCCCTAAACATATTTATTTAGGTTTTTTGGTTGTTGCTATGTTTTTTTGTTTGTTTGTTTTTTGATGCTTTAGACATAACTTTTTGTAAATGGGAGAAGAGTCCTACACAAATTTCTGCTATATTTCATTTAGTGGTTTTATTGTGCAAGTAGATCTCCTTTATAGAAACAAAGATTATTTATGTTTGTAAAACTTCAAAACACATTCAGCTAGCCATCAGAAATACAGTAGTTTGCTTTTCTTTAACGAGAGTTCAGTGAAGAAACAGGGTAAGAGGAGAACATTTTTTTCTTTCGGTAACTGATTTTTTTCCCTTCAACATAATGAATGTAAATAGTAAATAATGGGACAGTTGAAGCTAAAAGGAATATAAGTGGAGGAAGTCTTATTTCTCATAGTTGTTCTTGTTCACAGAGTGTAATCAAATAAACTGGGTATTCTGTCATCCATTAATCATTCATTCATTCAAAAAATATTACTCAGGGCAATGTAAGGTGGTGGCTAGAGATAAGAGTAAGACTCAAGGAACTCAAGTTTAATGGATAAAAGAGACAAACTAACCATTATTTTTTATAAAAATTAAATATTGGTTTGACAATTCTTTTTCTTTTCTCCCCCCAAATCCAATGTGTTCAGGAAAGTTGCAAACTTGTTAATCAAGGTATCTGTAAACAACAATGAAATATTTATCTCTCATTCACCCACATTAACATTTTATAAACACATTTTCCGATATCTATAACACGTAAGCTCCTGTTCAAATAACTCATATTTTAAACAGCGATTATACACACCTATCTTTTTTACGGAAAAACATGCCTTTTGAAAGAATCACTTTACACTGGATTTTAGATTGAGAAGCGATATTTGAGATCTAGACTTCAATGATCTCATTTTACAGAGGAGGAAAATAAAGTCCAAATAGATTGGCATTTTCCCAAGGTAACCATTTAGAAGCTGATAATGAGAATTCTACATAGAATTCTAATTATTTTAATAGTTTAGTTTCTCTACAGAAAATACACACCCACTAGTTCCTCTTTCTCAAATCAGGAACTCTCGTTACATTGAACCTAGAGGCAATGGCTCAGCAATGGACTCACATCAGCTGTCCATCTCCTTAATTATATCAATTAGATCATCTCTTAAGGCGCCAGATATCCTCAGGCTACCAGGGACCAAGAAGTACAAAATAAAGAGAAGTATGCTACCAAACAAGCACAGTTTACTACTTATGATTAAAGTAAAAATATCAAAACAAAGCTTTTATGAAAAATCAAAGTGATAAAGTTTTATCAAAATTTCTACAATATTTCTCAGTCTAAAGAAGGAAAGCACTCCTCCCACCCCCCCTTAAAAAGAATTCTATTTTCAGTTGATACAGAAATATCAACTGATGCAAATTGCAAGATCTGAGAACTATTTGGGGAACTTTGGCTGTCCCTGGACTAAAAGTCACACTTATTTATAAAAGTACAGATCTCTATATCTTAGGTGGTCAATGATATCATCAAGTATCCAAATTTTGAGTGTTTGAGTTTGTGCGCAGATGAAAACTTCTACTGCGTATGGTCATAATATACACTCATTTTCCAAAATTTTTTAAAGCACTGAGAATTAGAAGGGATATTATAAAAAGTGGTAGTAAAAAGATGACAGTCTTTGGAGTCAGTATTTTGGCTCTAGTAGGTAATTTCTTAACCTTAGAAAGTAATTTTTGTCTCCCTGGTCTTCCCCTACATAGTAAGGATAATAACAATACTGGGTTGTTTTAAAAATTGTTGATAAGAGATGTAACTCTAGCACATAAAAGATACTCATAAGATGGAGCTATTGGTATTTCCTCTAGTTCTAGTAAATTCCCAACTGGCTATGTGTTTGAAGAATGGATAGCAGCAAGGCAATGAAAGGGAACTAAACCTTAGCAGTAAGTGCCAGACATGTGATTTATACAAGTTAAACGGCAACAGCAGCTTCTTTCATTGACCACTGATCATGTGCCACCAATTTACTAGATGCTTTAACACATTTTTTTATTTAATCTCCCCAAATTCCCTGATGAGGTAGGAAATATCATCTCCACTGTACAGAAGAGGAATCAAGGAGTCAGTGAAATTACGTAATGTGTCCAAGGTCACAGAGCTAACAAGCAGTATAGCCAGGACTAGCAAACAAGGCAGAAGAAATAACCAGAAGTTGTCCTAAAGCCTAACTATATACAACACAATGAATTTTAGAAGCAACTAAAATAGAAATGCAACAGACAAATCTTCCCACTATGAGCTCCTTAACTGGGGCTAGGGCTCATTAACCTATGTGAACTCAGAATCTGGGACAATTCCTAGAATACGGTGAGCGATCAGTAGATGTATGTATACTATAATTAACTGAAATGCAATTGGCAATGTGGGCAATAAGGAATCCTTCTCTCAAAAGAAAGTCTTTGTGATGACAGTAAATACAAAAGGTAGAAGAATAGTGAGAATATTCGTGCATAAGGACAGTAGTCACAAATTAAAAATATCTTTATACATCTACTCGGTGACAATGACTACTGTGCTCATAGAGCTTTTCCCCCGTTACATTATTATACAAAGATTTCAGCCACTACCAGTGGTAGACTTTAAAATATGAAAGACAGTGAAAAGGACACACAAGCGCACACACACGCCTGTATTTGGGGGATGGTTTAAAATTCACTCCTCTAAATGCTATATGGAGGGGGAAATCTACGTAAAAGAAAACTCTCTAAGAAAGTTGCAGAAATGAATCGAAATCTCAGTTCTCTTTTATTCAAATAATCTCTGTAATTTAAACATCTATAATCATGGCAAAATAAATTCACAATCATGTTAGATATGTGCAACTGCATTTATACAAGTGAAACCTCAGTAATTTGATAGCTTGCTCTTTTTTGGTTGGTGGATGGGACTATGATATAAACAAAGAGAACCTTGGTCTATCAGAATTTTCAAAGAAAATAACACTTTAGCCAAACCAAAATTCCCCACAGCAACAACCTACATACAGCTACATCCAGTGACTAAATTGTGTTTATGCTTTTTTTAAGCAACAGAGTTCATTCTGACAATTTATCTACTAAGAATTGTGCCAGAAAACTGCCTATTCATTTTCTATATTTTGTTTGGCAAACAAAGCATGACACATAGCAATATAAAAGAAAAATATAATCCCGGGATGCATTTGCAATGATTGCAGAGACGCGTTCTAAATTGTCTTAGGCCCGTGGCATTGGTTTTCAGAACAGCATTTAAACACTGCCACATACTGTTCATTCGTGTGTCCTGCAGTCTGTGAGAACCAGGCCTGGTCTCAATAGAAAAATGAATCACAGGCCAGATTTATGAAGGTGTTAATTCTTCAAAAGCAACGAATGATCTCAACAAAGAGAAGTATAATAATCTTGAGAATTAGTAATTCTTGAGAATTAGTAGTTTTTAATCCAGATTCTATGAAGCACAGGATTGTAGTCATGACAAAGCAGTCCCTATGAGAGCACTGTTTCCTGTTATTAAGTTGGTGTAAAAATAATTGCGGTTTTTGCAAATTTTTTTTAACCTTTTAAACCGTAATTACTTTTGCAGCATCCAATAAAAGGGCAGATATTCTACTAGAAATATTTTATATATAAGGTATTGAATTTATTCATGTGTTTGAATTTTTGTTTTACAAATTTCATACCATTCTCTCTTTAGCAGTGCTAATTCTATGCGGTGCCACATAAGAACATGATCGCAAAATATATTAGTTTGATTATATCTTTAAATACTCAAAAGTATACACACCTCTTTTAAAAGTAGTGTAACATCCAGATGCCTGTAATGCACTTCAAGGTAGAAATCATGTACTATTCAGTTTTGTCTTTCCTGTGACTGATAAGAGAGGAGATGCTGAGAAAATGCTTGTTGAGTGAATAAATGGATGAATGAATGATTAAGCATAGTTCAGAATTTTAGAAATTTCTAGAAAATGACTACCATATCCTCAAAGAAACTACCACTTATTTCTAGTTTCCTTTTTTAAGAAAATAATATGTGTTTAGAGATTCAAAACTAGTTGTCATTTTTACATCCTCTTTCCATATTCAACCCATCACCAACCAAAATAAAGGCACTAAAAACCTTGTTGATTTCAGTTACTTTGATCAGAAAAAGCTGAATTAGGGTGTGCTCTTCTATGTTATTATCTAAAGTCCTTAATTTTAACAAAATCAAGTATAAAACATTCCAATTAAAAACGTGTAAGTAGTAAATTGAAAAAAAATTGTGGGTAGCATGGAGCATACACTCAATATTAACTAACTTTATTCATTTATTCATTGATTCAAATACTTAAAATCTCTAATGTGGTTAGAGGAGATCAAATGCTGGAGGTAACAAATATTGACTGGTCTTATTTTAAACTCATAATCACTAACTTCAAGTGGGTCTTAGTGCTGCCTAGCTAGCCTAAATGCTACTTGATACACTCGCCTAGATGACTGTATCACACCTCTCCTCTCCCTTTAAACCTTCATAATTGCCTGCCCCTCCTCAATCCCAACTGATCTTGTTCCACGGAGAAAATAATCAATTGAAAGCAGACTTTCACAGGCTCTCAACTCCGAAGATATCAGCCTAGCTCCTCCTGTGCTCACATGCTGGGCCTTCCCTCCTGCCATATTGGGAGAACTGCCTGGCTCCCATTCTCTACCTGCTATTCGAGACCATGATTCCTATAACTATCTAATCTTGTTCTACATCATCATTTTTTCCCTTTCTACAATTAATAGATTCTTCCCATCAGCACACAAGTATAATATATCCCATCTTAAAAATACAAATAATAAAAACATGATCCAACTTCCTTCTCTAGCTAACAGCCCATTTCTTTGCCTCCCTTCACAGAAAAACCCCTCTAAAGAATTATCTAAACCATTCCATTCCCGGTCGAGGCAATATCACCCTCAAAAATTAAAAATTGACTCTTCCAGGTTGAAAAATTCTTACTCTTTTTATATATAAAGCATACATATACATACAATATGTAACAAATGTAAAGTATGTATGTCTCTGATAGAATTTCATTGGGGTGAGGGAGGACAATTGGGAAAAAAATATCTTTAGAAGTTCCTTAGAGAGGCGGTAATGAAAAAAACGATTGAGAAACACTGTTCTAAACCTGTTATCTCAGTGCCCTCTCTTCGTGTTTTTCATTCCCAGTACCCCATAGAAACTATTATTGTCAATGTCACCCACGCCTGCCATATTGCTAAATCCAATGACCAATTTTTACATAAAATTAGAGGCAGCAGTTAGCACAACAGATCACTTCTTTCATCAAACACTTTCTTGGCACCACTAATGCTGGGTTTTCTCCCTCTATCTGAACTCTTGAGATGCAATATCAGGAACAGAGTTGATGGAAAGTAGGGATTCTTGTACATCTGGATTGCAACCACTCTTCAACACACCACCAATACTGCTATCACCCAAGCCACCTTCGTGTCTGGCCTTATTTTTACAATATTAGTCCATTTGGTCAGCTCAGCTCTCTTCCAGTCTAACTTCCATACAACAGCAAGACAAAGCCACCTCAAACCTAAGTCAGATTGTGTTATTCCTTCAAGAGTTTTCCATCTCATGTAGTGTAAAATCTAATATCTTTATCATTAGATCAAGCCCTGGGCTACACTGGTCTCCTTGTGAAACTGCTCATTCACTGCAGCTTTTCTACTTGCAGCTACTTCTCCTTGGATATCCCTCCACATATTCTCATGGTTCACACTCTCACTGTCTTTGGGTTTCTACTACTCAAAAATCACTTTGTCACAGACCTGTTCACACTATATATAAGATGACTCCTGTCACTTTTGATTTCCCCATCTTGCTTCATTTTCTTTCCCAACACTTACTATCATCTCACATAGATACTTACTTATTTCTCCTCCTCCCATTGGAATAGAAGCTCCTTGGAGCTTTTATTGTTTTGTTCACTGCTATACTCAGAGTGTCTAGAACAATTTTTAGCACATAGTAGATATTCAATAAATATTTGTATAATGAAAAAAGTGAATTCAACATCTGAATAAAAGATTACAATTTCCTTTTAAAAAATAAAACTGAATTTTAATTTCTATTCTTGGTATAAAATGTCATAATTTCATATGCCTGTGGCAAGTAAAATTATAACATGCCAAAAATATCTAACAACTCACAGAAACGGAAAGCAAACTCTGCTTTGGGTATAGTAATTTTTTTTTTTTTGGCTAATTTATGGAAAAAATTTTAGGAGAGACCAACATTTAAATAGTTTTCTCAAACTAACAACAACTTTTACACTGGTAAACATAAAATGTTTTGTGCTAGCTACTCAAATACAATTTTAGATTCTCTTTCTCATTCTTTTTTAGAAGCAAACGTTCAAGTCAGAATGAGATAATGTCACACTCTGGAAACAGGGCTTCAGAAGAATGATAGATGATCAGAATGTCCAGTCAGCATATGGCCAGGTCTCATAAATCTTATGCAACAGAATAAGAAACTTCTTAAATGAGACATATTTGTGAAAAAGAAAATTATATTTGGAAGATAGCTTATCCAGTGCAGAACGCTGGTATTCCTTTATCTCTCCCTCTCTTTTTATCTTAGTGTTTAAAATTCCTTACTTTAAAATTAGTAGTTGATTGTGGTAATACTTTCTTACTGTGTTTTTAGCACATTTCAATTGAATCGTCAGAGATTTCTGCCAAGAAGCTAAAATTCTTAGTTCTCAAATTTCTTCTCTTTAAAATGTCTTTGCCAGCTCAGATGGGAAGAAGTTTAATTCAATTCAGTTGGTGACTCAGTTGGTGATAATGACGCAATTCAATAAATTATAGCTCTCTGCTCTTTCATCTCACCTCATCTCTAGTTTTGACATTTCTTTTTTAAGCCTTTCTGATATCGAAGAACTCTGAATAAAAAATAGAGTTTTAAGTTCTGAAGTACATGGTCAGTAAGTCAGCATTTATTATAGAATGGCTCTTCTGTTAGAGTAGCAACTTGCTGGCCTAGTTTCAAACACCATATACCTATAGACAGGATGTGTACAAGAACAAAAAAGTCAAAATATTTGCATCATCGATGCACTTATATCAAGTATGGGGAGATCACACACACTAGTGCTGGGTATAGGCACAAAAAGGTACACTAGAGCCTGAAGAAGATCTGGATTCCAGAAGATCTGCCCCTCAAGAGCTATGTAACCTTAGACAAGTTAATTTCTCTCAGTCTCATTTTCCTCTCCCATAAAATAGGGATACACAATACTTTTCATAAGGTTGATTGTGAAGACTAAATGATATAATGTAGATAAAGTGCTTAATATAATTAAGTATTCACAAAATGTTCTTTGATGTTGGTTATCATCGTCTTCTGGTTATCCCTCCGACTTTTTTTTTTTTCTCACCACAAGCAATTAGTTCCCCAGAGGGACACTTAAGTAGAGAAACTCTCTCTGTCCTTCCAGGACCTGGAGTGGGTAGTACACACAAATAAGAGTAGTGCCAGATCACTCTCAGCTCCAAGGTGGATGAGAGTCTCTTCCATTTCCATTGACTCCTAAGTTTCTGAAGGATGGCAGAGAGGCAACCATTACTTTGGGTTGCCTCTCAGGCACTTAAAGAGAGAATGAAAGATGAAGCAGAACCAACTCTCAGTTCATAAGTTTGCAGGCAGCCCAACAGAGCAGCTAATATCTGAAGAAGTGTAGAAACTAAATTTAAATTTCCCCTCCTACGGTGATGGTCTGCTGGAAAAAGCAATGAAGCATATTACTCTATGAATAAAGGACTTTTGTTTCCTGTGCTTTTAATCAAAATCTTTTCAGAAAAATATCAAGGAAAATGAAGAATTTAAACTTCTTTTAGTAAAACGAATTGGTTCTCATTTTTCCACCAAGGATGATGGGAGATTTAGAAGTTATAGGAAGGTGGTTGAAGGTGTTCGTTATGAGCAATATGTTATCATTATATTCTGTAGTGCATAATAAGTTCTAAGATTATGCATTTTTGTAGCAGAGCTTACTAAACGTCTAAGTGTCTAAGGACAGAGCATATGTTAAAACTAAAAGCCTTTTAATAATGTTCCCCCAAGTTGTGCAAATGTTTTCTTCCTCCCAATCCAATTAGGTGAGGTTACTTACCATCTCAGTGTATCCAGCCGGGTTTGAAAGGCAGATTGAGTATTTCTGATGAATGGGGACCTCTGTTTGTTCAACAAATGTTCACATTCAAGGCTTTGCCACAATCTGCCCCAAACCCACGTTTCCAGCTTTATCTCCCAAAATTCCCCACCAGAAAGCCTTTGCTCCTGCTGTCTATTATCAGTCTCCAAAATATAAAACAAGCATTTCTATTTCCAACTTTTTGCTAAGACCTTTTCTCTTCTCCTTCCTTTCCTTCCTTTCCTTCTGTCTGTCCTTCCATATGTATTTCAGATTGCGTCATTCATTCACTCAGTAAATCGAGACTGAGGGCGTAGCATATGTGAGGCACTCATAAGGGAATCACAAGGAAATAGGTAAGTCACAGCCAGTTCCTGTCATCATGTACTTTATTTTCTACCAGAAAAGACACACATTGCACAACTGATTAAGCCAATAATACATTACAATTGTGGTATGTGTTAAAAACATGAGGGACAGGAATCTAGTATAAAAACTAGTGTAACATGTATTAGGAGAAATGGCCTCGTCTTGTGGGTTGGGAAGACATTATTGAGGAAGTAGTTTTGAGTTGAGTTTGAAGAATGAGCAGGGGCCTAAAGTGGGGCAGAAGAAGGTCAACAAATAAACTTTCACGATGAGGGCATGGTAATTATTAAACCGGGATATATTAATCAAGACATGGTAAAGACATTCTTGCCTTCTGACATTAAACATTGCCATAGTATTTTTCCTTATTATCCTGGTTCTCTTAATAGCTGAGGACAAAATGCAATAATAATCCTACATTTGAAGTTCAAGAAGCCACCAAGAAGAGGACCTAGCCAACTACCCTCAGAAAGTTCTGAGAAGTTACCAGTAATAACTGGCTTTACTACTCTGAGCCCCACTACCTGGTCAATATAGGAAGAAGACTCAAAAGGATGTGAAGCTCAGCTTTATGGGGAAATGTCATATTCTTGAAGAGAAGCTTTTTATTCTCAATCCTTTGAGTGGGAGGGGGTGATTCCCATTCCTAGGAGCCCTTAGAGAATGATTCAGAAACAAACCTTCAGGAGGGAGTTCCAAGAAGGAGTGACTGGGACCTTGTTTTCTAACTAGATACTTTCTGAACTGTAGAACCCACAGGAGCTGGGGCAAAGCTGTTGTTGGGGCTGCCAGGAGAGACATCACTGCTTCTAGGCCAGGGGACAGGGCTATTAACAGCCCCAGAGAAGTACAGTGTGAAGCTGAAATCTGCCTCTGGGCAATTGAAACACAAGCAAAAGAAAACACACCACATGTAGACCCGTTACCAAGTATCAGACAACAGGAATGACCTACAGGGAAGCCAAAGCCACTAACAAGCAGCCAGTCATAGGAGCAATTCTCTCTGTGAGAACATGGTCAGAAGGGAGGGCCATTCTGCCCACAGACCCTAGTACTACAGACAGGCTTACCTGGCATTAGGTGAACAGAATGAGTTCTGAATTGAGACTGACGTTTAAAAATAAACACAACTGAATCTTAAACACCAAGATGAGACTATTCCTAAAGCCAAAAGTGACTAGAAAATTATAGCAAATAACCAAGATGTCATGAAGGTGCTCACTCTCTAGAAAGACAGGGAGATCAACATAGGAAAGTTTGAGGTCAGTTCCAGGAAAAACTAAAGCTTTCTCATGTTTACAGCCCATGTAGTTCCTTTAAAAATGAGTTACAACCACAAAGTGACTATAAAGAAAACAGTGATGGTATCAGCACAGGAATAAATAAATGGAACAGAACAGACATCCAGAAACAAATGCAAGTCTATACAGAACTTAACATATGGCAAATGAGGAATTTCAATTTAGTGGGGAAAAGAATCTCTTATTAGATAAATGGTGCTGATAAAATTGGTATCACTATGGGGGGAAAAAACTCACAAAGCTAGATCCCTATCTCATACCTTATAAAATACACATTACAGGTAAAGATTTAAATGTAAAGTATAAGAATTAAAACTATTAAAATGCAATTTAAAATATTTATATGACTTTAGAATAAGGGAAATAGTCCTTAGCAAGTCAGGAAATCCAGCATCTATAAAAGAAAAGCTAGACATAATTGACTAAATAAAAATCTTGAGAACTTATTATGGCAAATGACATAAACAAAAGCAAAAGACAAATAAATGATACTCTGGGAAATAACTGTAATACCATATAAAAAATATTAATATCTCTTATATATGAAATGCTCCTAGAAAACAACCCACTAGTAAAGTAAACATAGGAGATGACCAGGACATGCACAGAGAGAAAATCTAAATAACCAAAGAATTTATGAAAAGAAGATTAATATCACTTTCATTCAAGGGAAATGCAAATGAAAGCAAGAATGATATACCTGGGTTTATTTATCACTTTGGCAGAAATCTTAAAAGATTAATAAAATAATTAAAAGCATCCAGTGCTATTGAATAGACAATATAGAAAAACAGGCATTCTCAATCATTAAGGATAAGCATCATCACAAAATTTTTTGGAAAGTAATAGGGCAATATCTATTAAAACATATAGATCTTTTGATCGAAAATTTTCAATTTTGACACTTTAGCACGCAATATAGCAATAAATAGGAATAAACAGGAAAAAACTGGAAACTATTCAAGTGTCTATCAATAAACAATAAGAGATGAAAACCTAAATTCTGCTACATCCAAATTACAAAAAATTATGCAACTGTCAAACAGAAATAAATTATACATATTTACCTAAAGAAATGTCAATTTAAAAAGCCAATTTCGAAACAATACATTTAGAAGGCACCCATATGTTTGGAGCAAGGTATGGAAGGGCACTCACTAAACTGTTAACATCAATTATCTCTGGGAATGGAAAAGGAGAATGGGGCAGATAATGAATTATTACTTCAAATTTAGATGGTTTCATTTGTTATAATATTACCAATCAGGTTCATCATTTAAAGTAATGAAAAAAATATTTTGGGAGAGGAGGAGAAAAACTACTTAATGTTTTTAACTAACCAAACAACATCTAATACAGTAGGCATTCAAAAAATATTTGTGGAATGAGGTAGGGAGGAGTGGGAGGGAGAAGAAATAGGTTTCAATATGTTTGTAAAGGATAAGAAGACAGTCTTTAATGGAATGACAAATCACTGTAGATCCTATAAATAAACAATATGAGGAAGGGAACAAAGGATGCTTGATAAAGTTGGCAAATGTAAGAAAATGGTAAAAAGTGTGGGGGGAAAGTAAAGTAACAGACATCAATGGAAAGGATAAAAGAAAGATAGTTTCAGTAATAAATGTAAAAGGGTTGAATTCCCCTATCGAAAGAAACAGGCTTTTCAGTTTGGATTTAAAACAGCTAGGTGGTATTCTCTGGAAACACCTAAGTAAACATAAGGTAACAAAAGTGATATTATTCACAATCTCCACAAATATCAGAAAAGATTTCATAATATACCTAATAAGAAATACGTAAGATCTTAAGATAAAAGCTACAAAGATGTAAAAATATCTGAATAAATGGAGAACTGCTTCATTTCCTTGGATAGGAAGGCGCACTATTGTAAAGACTTCAATTCTTCCTAAATTAACACTTGAATTAACTGTAATTGAAATCAATATTCCAATAGGAGTTTTTAATGAAACCTGATACTGAAGCAGACAGGGAAAATAAAACATAAATTAGCCAAAAAAACTTAGAACAAAAATCACCAAAAGGGCCTAATTCTACTCTATGGTAAAATAACTGTTTCTATGAGGAAAGGAGTGTAGTAGAGAAAATCTTTGTTTCAGTTTTGCACTGTCAAAGCAATACTTTGTAAAACTGGAAATGTCCTAAAATATCCATCAAACTGGCTTAATACATCCAGGTAAATACAAAGAATAGAACACTATGTAGTAAAAATCCTGACACACACGAACATTCATTGGCATTGGGAAGATATTCCTAAAATATTGTAAAGTTAAAAAAAGAAAACATTTTTATTTCTACCATAAAAAATATTTAAAAGTATGTATTTACTGGATTCGAATCTATGGGGCTAGACTTATGAGTGGATTTTATTTTTACTTTTAAATTTTTCATCACTAAACTGTATCAACTACAAAATAAAATTAAAATAGAAAAAATACATAATATTAGAAGAAAAAAGATATTGACCAGTTTTATGTATCTTAAGTACAGCATTAAGGCGAAAATTGGTGGTTAGGATACCTGAGGCCAGAGTAGGTAGCTGGAGGTTGGGAAGGAGAAGAGTGGGGACAGCACCAGGAGCTTTGTTTGCTTGCTAGAGCGCTGAAGTGAGAAAGCGGAGGGATTGACATAGGTAACTACTGAGAAAGTGGTTATTTACCAGGGCATCTTTAGAAAGTTAGAAATGTAACCCCAGGATCGTTAATAGTTCATTAAAAACCTACCATCTGTGAATTTACTGAAACTTTATTACGCTTTAAAGGAGCAAGTGTTATAATTTTTTAATGTAAGCAAAGTAAGCGCTTTTTTTTTTTTTAAGATTCTGTCAAATAAATAATATTGGCTTGGATTGAAAACTTCTCTGGGTTGAAGTAAAGTCACATTTCCTTAGTCTAAAACTATCTATGTTGAGGCTTAACGGTTGCGGCTTCCCCATTGGTGGTTGTATTCTAGAATTTTAAAAACATAATTCCAGGTTCTCTTCACTTCTAATCAAATGGTATATATGCATATGTACATGCACGTGATCCTTTGGTTATTACAGTTTGCCCTCTTGATACCTTCTGTAGTTTTAACACACCTTTGCTATCATAGAGCAACCAGAAATTAAAGAATTACCAAGAAGGATTATTTAGGTGAAAACAATTCTTTCCCCACCCTCCAATCTAGGAAAGAGATGGTCAGTGTTGTGTTTCAAAAGGTTGGGATGACCTCCCGCTGCCACACACACCCATACACACATGAGAAAGTAAAGAGTCTTCCTCTTGCAGGATCTTAAGGTGGGTTAAGCTGATGAGCCCCAGAGAATGGGAGGGTACAGGGTGGATATGAAATGTTTAAGGGTCAGGGGTTCGGGGGATTCCTTTCCAGATAGAGACATGGCTCCCACTTGTGTGCCCTGCCCAGGAGGGATTTTGCTGCAGAATGCCTGTGCAGCATGCCTCAGCCTGGCGAGCCGTGGGAAGATCTCAGTGTCAGTGAACTACTGTCTCTGAGTCCATGCAAGGCAACATGTTTAACCGATGTCAGAGGACCAGGGCCAGGTCCAAGCCCTACATAGCAGAGGGAAAACAATAATGACAACAACCTTACGGACTTGGGCCCCAGGCCTCCCCAGTTTTCTGGCACTCTAAAAGCCTGGGATTGTGGTGTGATCCCAAAGGGAAGGGAAGAAGCTCTAATGATGACTGAGGGTGCATTTATTATCAGGTAGGTGGAGAGATGCTCAGAGTAGACATTTTGCCAATTTACAGGAACAGACATTCTTTCCACCATGATGTTGGAGGCTAACTCAGGTGACCACAGTATTCTGGATATAAATACACCATTGTTTTGCACAAGGGCAAAGTAATGTTTCCCACTATGTTTGCAAGAGCCTTACTATTGGTATCCAGGACTTTTCTGGCTGTCTTGTTTGAGGCACTCATTTCACTGATAATTATGAACAGTCTACCGAGACTTCCACTACCATTTCCTTATTCACCTCACCTCACAAGCATGCTTTCATGTTTTTCAAGTTTCCCCTAACACATCACTTTTACACTTGTGAGATGTAAAGCTCACCTGTGATTTTTCTGCCCACACACATAGCTTCATGAGAAGGCCTGGCAAATGGCCGTTGCATCTTCTCAATTTCTTTGAATTAGCATTTACAAAAATGTCAGGAATATGGGGACACTTAAGAAATATTCCATCATGGTGCTTCCTCAGAGATATGCGTGATCCTGTGAATAGTGCGTAAGGTCACGTGGATGGTGGCAGATGTAATAGTAAGATGTTTATTCCCTCCACCATAGTACTTTCCTAGGAGGAAAACGAAAGAACTATGGCAGGGAAGAAAGGTATGTTGATTTTAGGCCCAGATCTTTCCTTACAGCCTGATGAAGAGCTCTATTTAAATGTGTGGGAAACATGAAATCAAGACAATAATGTTTGAAAGGTGCCTCCTTTTTTTTCAACCATACTCTCTCATGTCTGGCCCCTAATAAACTGTGTGATCATGTAAGAGCAGATCATGTCTTTAAATTCTTCATGTTTAAAATCAAAGTGGGAGAAGCAATGAGCCCCAAGGTTTCTTCTAGTCCTAAAATACAATGATCCATCTAAGGTTCACCCTTTTACCCTAGGACCATGAACCAGGTACCAAGCCAGGACTACAGACTCTAAGGTTATCTGACCTCAAAGAGTGTATAATCAAGTTGGGAAATAAACCAGATGTCCATTCATTCAGCAGATAGTGATTGACCAACACTATCGGTGTGTGGGTCGCTATGTGACATGGTACTTTACTTTGGGTGGGGATAAGAGTGGTCTACAGGACACCTTTCCTCGTGGATTTTATGGCTTAGTGGGGAAGACACTGAAAAATTAGGATCACAGTAAAATTTGATGAGTGGTCATATAGGGCAAAATGCCCCAAACAGGCCTAACTGGCAGGAAAAAAATTCCCATGGGGTGCATGGTCAAAATACAGTTTCCTAGGCCCTATCCAAACCCTGTAACTCAAAATCTTCTCAAAAGTACCCCTTATATTTTTTTAACTAGTGATTTTCATTAGGCAAGTTTGGGGAACACAGTGATCAAAAATTAGTAGGACAAATACCCAAAACTTAAATTGCTGGGCCATACAGTAGTTCTAGTTTTAATTTTTTTGAGGAACCTCCATACTGTTTTCCATAGTGGCTGCACGAATTTGCAATTCCACCAACAGTGCAGGAGGGTTCTCTTTTCTCCACATCCTCTCCAACACTTGTTGTCTGTTGATTTATTGATGATAGCCATTCTGACAGGTGTGAAGTGATAGCTCGCTGTGGTTTTAATTTGCATTCTTCTGATGATTAGTGATAATGAACATCTTTCAATATGTCTATTGGCCATCTGTATGTCCTCTTTGGAGAAATGTCTGTTCAGGTCCTCTGCCTAATTTTTAATCTGATTGTTTGGTTTTTTGGAGTTAAGTTGTATGAATTCTTTATATATTTTGGATATCATCCCCTTACTGGATGTATCATTATGAATATCTTCTCCCATCTGGTAGACTATCTTTTTGTTTTGTTGATGGTTTCCTTTGCTGTGCAAAAATTTTTAGTTTGATGTAGTCCCATTTGTTTATTTTTTCTTTTGTTTCCCTTGCCCAAAGAGATATATTATATATATATATATAACTAATATATATACATATATATTATACATAATATATATATACATATATATTATACATATATATATATATATATATATATATATATATATATATATTACTAAGAGCAATGTCAGAGAGTTTACTGCCTACGTTTTCTTCTAGGAGTTTTGTGGTTTCAGATCTTATATTTAAGTCTTTAATCCATTTTGAGTTTATTCTTATATATGTATAAGAAAAGATATGTGTCCCTATGCTCATTGTAGTTTTATTTACAATAGTCAAGATATGGAAGCAACCTCAGTGTCCATGGATAGACAAATGGATAAAGAAAATGTGGTAGATATATATAATGGAATATTACTCAGCTATAAAAAAGAATGAAATCTTACCATTTTAAACAACATGAATGGACCTAGATTATGCTAAGTGAAATAAGTCAGAAAGAGAAAGACAAATACCATATGATTTCCCTCATATGTGGAATCTGAAAAACAAAATAAATGAACAAACAAAACAGAAACAAACTCACAGAGAACAAACTGATGGTTGACAGATGGGAGGGGTGTTGGGGGATTGGGTGAAAAAGGTGAAAGGATTAAATTGGCAGTTACAAAATAGTCACGGGGATGTAAAGTACAGCACAGGGAATATAGACAATAATATTGTAATAACTATGGTGTCAGACAGGTACTTGACTTATTGGGGGGATCATTTTGTAAGTTATATAAATGTCTAACCATTATGCTGTACAAATGAAGCTGCTATAATATTGAAATTGCTACAATATTTCAACTGTAATTGAAAGGTTTTTTTTAATTAAAGAAAAGAATAAGTAGGACCCTGTGAAAACTCAGAAAATAGTAAGATAGTCTAAGATGAAGTACATATGGGACAGCCATGTAGAACGGTGGTTAAAGGATGGGCTCTGAAGTCACAGTACAAAAGGTCACATCTTAGCATCACCACCAAGAGTAGGAAGAACGATAACAATGCCTTAGGACTTTTGTGGGAATTAAGTGAGACAATCTTTGTAATGTTAATATATAGGGAATAGCACAATTATAGAACCAGAAGGTGAATTATAAATTACAAGAGGTTCACTATATGGTCTATAAAGCTTCCCTGTTCTCTCAACAGAGGGACTGTAATAAAGGTAATAAGCAATTGCAAAAAAAAAAAAAAAAAACGTTCTGTTTCTTCGTGAAAAGCAAAATAGGGAAAGGGAGAGTTAGGGGAAAATCCAGACCACACTGTAATCAAAAGAGAAGCCTTTCGTGTAAAAGATGGTACTTATGTTGATCCTAAAGGCTAGACATGATTTATGAAGATAGAGAGAGAGAATGAGAAGAAACATACAAAAGCCAAAGTTTGCATGAATGTGAGACCTGTAGCATAGCTGTACTTCTGTCACTAATCAGTTATGCACTTTTGGGTAAAGTACTTAATTATCATGGGCCTAAATTTATTTCTCTATGATATACATGAGTTTCGTGAGTTGTATTATAGTTACAGTTTTATATACATTCTATATTTCAATCATCTTCATTCATAGTTCTCTCTCGTTTAAAAATTCACACGGGAACTGCAATATATACTGGGATCCACTAGATGGCAATATATGGCTTTGTACAATAGATGGCTTTGTAAATGGATGTCTTTTCACAGAAAATGAAGATGTCTAATAATCAAACAAGAGTGTATTTAAAGTTCTCCAGAAAACACAGAGATAAAAGATTAACTAATTTCTCATTCAAAGGTCATTATTGAAACTAATAAAGCGGAAGCAGATGTGTTTTAAGCCATTTGTTTTAGACCCACGGTATTAAAACGTCATTGTTAGGACATTCTGTTAACCTTTTACTGCCAGGGTGGGTTATTTCATAACAAGGAGGTAAACACAGAATTACTTGCATGGCCTCTATTTCTGAATTGGGCCAATACGACACCCTAAAGACCCTTACCCTCAGTCAAATGTACCAAGCCAATCATTCTTAAACGTTTTCATCAAAAAGAGCCTACATATTCCACCACACCCCTCCACTAAAAAAGAAAAGGAAAAAAAAATCTATTTCTTTTTCAGCATGATACATTTTTTCAGATGGTGTCCACATTATCATTTTTAATAGTAAGAGTAAACTATCCTTATGTTTAAAGTTATGAGTATTCAAAAATTACAAAGAAGAAAATGAAAATCATCTTTAAGCAATAACAACGTTAAAATGTTTCTGTAAAACTATTTTTGGCAGATGGAAAAGAAATATAGATGTATCTTTTTATTTTTAAGTTAAAATATTTTGAAATATTTGCATGTTGATAAATTTATTATATTAATAGTAGGAGAATTAAGTTATTTCAGCCAAATAAAGATCAAATACTCAAAACATTAGGCTACAGAAGATCTAAATAAAATTGTTATTTGAAGGCCCTTAAACACACCTTAGGAGTTAGTCTGTGGCATGGTGTTATGTTTTATATGTCACTAATACAAATACTGAGAAGTACTTTCAAAATGCAATGTTGAAGGGTCTCTCTTCAGATACAAAACTATGTAGGTTTTAAAAATTATACTATGTAGTTTACAGCACAACTGAAAACACTGATCAGTAACTGTGTTTTAGTAAAATGTTACAGTATGTTATTTAACACAGTCTTGAAATCAATCCAATTATTACAGACTCCATAGCAATAAATTATCCTACTTTAAAGTGATTTTAGCAACAAACTAGAGGTAGACTCATGAAAGAGATCTTTAAATTAGTTTTCTACTTTGCCTATAGCCCTATCTAATAAATATTCCAATCCTTTCTATATTATTATCTCACACTGTACTAGAAAAGAAGTTGTATTGTTACTGCATGGTAGAACTGATATTCAAGGATAAGTAAATTACTTTCAAGATGTTAATAAGCAGCTATATTCTTCCTCAGAGAACAACTTCTATTACAGCTCTAAATCTACAATCGGTAAAGCACATTTAGTACCAGTTTTCTTTCTAACAGAGACATAAAAGGCTATTTCTCAATCAAACCAATGTTAATTTTAGTTGTGCGAAAAGGTCAAAGGCTACAGGCACGTCAGTATCTCCCACCATCCCACATGACACAAAGCCTCGTCCACCATCACCAGGCTCTACTTCAAACTCATGAGCTCTGACGCCATAAGGTCTCCCCTAGAAGTCAATGACTTCAGTGTGTCAGGCTCAGTCAGACATGAAGAAAGACAGGAGGAAAATCAGTGGGAGGGACCTAACACATGCAGAGGCAAAGCAGAGCCATACAAAAGGTTTTCTTAAGAATCCAGGTAATAGGGAAATCTACAGAGACAAAAAATAGATGACAGTTTCCTTAGGATTGGGGGAAGGGTTAGGGATGGAGAATTGACGGTGATAGCTTTAGGATATGGGGTTTCTTTTTGAGGGGATGAAAATGTTCCAAAATTGAGAGTGATAATGTTTGCATATATTGGGGAATATACTAAATGCCATTGAAATGTACACTTTGAAATATAATCCACATACCATACATTATATCCATTTAATCCCCAAGCTGTTTTTTAAAAAGGACAGGAGAGAAGCCGGTAAAAAGTGAGCCAACAAATCCCAAACAGAAAAACATGAGACTCATACTCAAGAGCAATCCGAGATGAGGTTTGCCAGGGGTTCACATCATCAATGCTTGTATCATAAAACCCTTCTTTTCTCCAGGATGGCCCCGAAGAGATTGCTCTTCTTGTAGGCCAAACACACATATTTACTTATTAAAGGTGAGGGCAATAAGAAGATTATTCAACGTTTTTTTAACTGGCTAAGAAAAAAAATTCCATACGTTTCAGTTTGACCTAGACTAATATCATGAACCAGGTCACAGTATCAGTTTTTAAAACATGCAAATCAATAGGATCTGTACTACGCCCTTTACTAAGAGAGTTAAACTGAATTCATGCCCTCTCAAAGAAATCCCTTTGCCTGAAGTAAACAGCGCAGGCTGAGACTCACCATTCACGATGTCACCTTGAAGCTGCAGAATCTGAGGAACTGGCATGGTCAGGACCACAACATCAAACTGCTCAGGGGAGCCTGTTTCCTTAGAGACTTCCCACTTGTCATTTCTCAGGTTGATCTGGGTCACACATTGTCTGAAACAGATATCGGCACCTGTTCCAAAAACAAAAGCATGTTCACATAATCAGGATTTTTTCCCATATGAATGAGAGGGAAGAGAAGAGTCACCAACTGGATCCATTCAAGAGAATGAAATGGTGCCATTTGTCCTCCAACACACCTACGTTTCATTTTCATTACTTTCTCACTTAGTGGGAATTCCTCTCCTTCTGGCATCCTTGCCCCTCCCTAACAATGCCTGCTAAAGGGGAAAAAATACTATTACAATGAATAATAATAGTAACCATAGCTGTTTTTCATTAGGCATCTATTTTATGCCAGGACCATGCCAAGCACTTAATATACATCATAACAATTAATTTCACAGATAAAAAACAGATTCAGAAATGTCATACCATGATTTAAAGCTCATTATCCCATCATTATGCCTTTGAAACTTATTATCACTGTAGAGCAAGTCTACATTTCAGTAAAGGTGTTAACAATTCCTCTCTTTAGTAATCACAAGAAAGAACAACATTCCCCATAAAAGGAATTATTATTCCCTATTAAACCTAAAAAAGGTCTCTGTAAGAGAAATCAAAGTCCTCATCAATGGATTAATTACCTTTATTAAGAAGAATCAGAATTAATAGAAATACAGTCTAGAATATCTCATCACATTTTCCTTTTTTGTGCTTATCACAAAGGTATTTTAATAGTTATTTGATTAATATTTTCTTCCCTTTTAATCTGAAATCCTCATGAGCCAGGAATTAATTCTATTTTGTTTCTATGTATAGCATATCCCGTGTTTCTCCAAAAATAAGACCTAGCCAGACCATCAGCTAGGTCTAATACAAAAGACTAATGCGTCTTTTGGAGCAAAAATTAATATAAGATCCGGTCTTATTTTACTATAAGACCAGGTCTATATAATATAATATAATACCGGGTCTTATATTAATTTTTGCTCCAAAAGACGCATTAGAGCTGATGGTCTGGCTAGGTCTTATTTTCGGGGAAACAGAGTAGATTATATAATGTAGTACTTGGCACATACTTGGTATTTAATTAGTATTTTTTAAGAGAATGAAGTATGAATCATAAACTGAAAGATAAACTATAATTGAATCATTAAGTCTCCTTGGTATACTAGCAATCACCTCACATTCCAGTTTTCAGAAAACTTTGATTTAAAAACAAACCCACTTTTATTCAGCCTCAGGAATAGAAAAGAAAGAAATAAAAATGGAACAAGAAGAAAAAGCAAACTGAAAGTTAGACAGAGAACGTTTTGATGGTTGCCAGATAGGAGAGGGTTTTGGGGGATAGGTTAAAAAGGGGACAGGATTAAGATGTGCAAATTGTCAGTTATAAAAATAGTCATGGGGATGTAAAGTACAGCATAGGGAATATGGTCAATAATATTGCAATAACTATGTACGGTGTCAGATGGGTACTAGACTTACCAGTGTGATCATTTCATATGTTTTATACATGTGTAATCACTATGTTGTACACCTAAAATTAATATAATGTTGTTTGTCAACTGTAACTGAAAGATAAAAAATGATTTTTTTAAAAAAAGCTCTTTGGAAGATCCTGCTCATCATTACCTGGGACACCCCATGTTCCCAGCCAAAAAAATAAGTCCAACCTCAGACAAGAACCTTCCTTTCTGTAGCTACTCCAGCTCAGTGGGATCCTTCTCATCTATGATGTCCTTTGACCATCACTGCCTTTATCACTCATTCTGACATTGATTCAAAACATTTGGATGCTTTAGGTATGTCTTATTTATCGCAAAATACTCCAGGCTCCTCCATGTCAGTCAGGTCTCCAGAGCTAATGTACCTTTACACCTTTCATTGTCCCTTCAATGATGCCACAACCTAGTAAGCACTCAAATTTTTAAAACCAAATGCAAATATTTTAGAAGGAACAAGGTACTAACTAGGCCCTGGGGTCAATCTTTCTTTGAGGCAATTAGCATCACTCTGTTCCAACATTAGAGCAGGAGTTTGTAAATAGTACCTCAACTTGCCTGAGGGTTTCTCTAAGGTCCCTACTTAGGGAAGGTGCAAATAATTGGAGCTTTTAACTCACAAACCACCATCTCCTTTATTCCAACCAGAACAGCCTTCCTTGACTCTGTTCTATTTATTTAGGGTGTCTCACCCCTGACTTACTAGACATACTTGCTTCACTGTCCCTGGCCCTGACTTGGACCTCAACTACACCACTTGATTTTATGTTTTATTCAGTTATGTTTTAACATAATAATCCCTTTGAAAGGAGCATACTTTATTATTGGTGCTGCTGAATACATGTGTGTTTAAGGGAACTGAAATCCACTAACCTAGAAATGTTCCATACCCAGTCAAACGTCTTAGACATGTATCCCAATGGCCCCAAAATGTTCTGCAAGGTGTATGTCAGTGGTTCTCTAAGTGTGGACCCCAGACCAGCAGCACCTGAGACCCTGTCAAAAGTGCACATTCTCAGGCTCAGACCTACTGAATCAGAATCTCTGGGGGTCAGGCCAGGCTTGTTATGGTGCACATTAAAGTTTGAGAACCACTAGAGTAGGTGACAGACCCAAATCTAACACCACAATTGGCAAAATCACCCAAAAGGTAGTATCTGCCAAGAAATACGGGCAATAGGATAGCTGCTCTTACTAACGAGGATGTTTTCCTTTCCTCCTACTACCATGTTTCCCCAAAAATCAGACCTAGCCAGACTATCAGCTCTAATTCGTCTTTTGGAACAAAAATTAATATAAGACCCGGTCTTATAGTAAAATTACATTTTACTGTAATATAAGACCGGGTCTTATATAATGTAATGTAATGTAATGTAATGTAATACTGGGTCTTATTATTAATTTTTGCTCCAAAAGACGCATTAGAACTGATTATCCGGCTAGGTCTTATTTTCAGGGAAACATGGTAGGAGAGAAGTTTCTGGGAAAGTGGCATTTCCTTTAATTAATAACTTCCAAAAAGGACCACATGTTAAAATCTGTAGGCTCTGGAAACTGTCATTTTAAAACAGAGAACTACGTAAAATCTCTCAACAGTTAATTCTGAGCTTAGTAAATGTGACCATGTCCCTCTCTTGTGTAATATTTTTTGATGGCTTCTTTAACACTGCTTACAGAGCCCCTTATGATCTGGCCCCTGCCTTCACCTTGAACTTCATCTCTTACCACTTTCTCCCTCATTCACTACTTTCCTGTCACAATGACTTTTTAGTTCTTCGAATGCATCAACTTACTCCTCCATTAGAACAGTTGCAATTTCATGTGTCCACTGCATGGAATTCTCATCACTCAGTTCTTGGCCTAGTTCACTGTGGCTTACCTTTCAAGTACCCATGAAAACAGTTCCTCAGAGACACCTTCCCTGACACACTCCATACTAACTCCTCTGAAACTCCTATTTAGGTGACGTCCTCTTAGTATATGCTCTCTCATGTTCCCACTCCGTCTTCTAAGCATTAATTATGTGCCTTTTCATTTGTATACAATTAGTTTAACGTCTTTCCTCCCTCCCCATTACACCCTACGTTAACAAAGGGAGGGACCATGTCTCATATTTCCCACTGTTTCCCCAGCACATATTTAATAAGAATTTTAAAAATCTGTGATAGCTATAAAGACATCAGAACACTAAGAAGGTTTAAATATTTTACGAAGGCAAAATGTGTTTCTGTTATATATTTATTTGATTTTATCCCCCACCTTCCTCCATTTCAAAGAGAAAACGTAAATCCATTTTCCTCCTATAATTTCCTACAAATAGGTTTTAGGGAGCAGCAATTCAGAACTGATGAGATGGAACCTGAAAAAAAGTGAACAATTTCTAACGAAATGCACTGCTAAAGTAAACAGAAGAATGCTTAATCAGGGTTCACAGGCTATCCTGTCGCTTCTCTCTGAAAGACACTGTTATGGATGGATGCCATGATCAGCCATCTGGGAGAAATTCTGAGACAAAACATTCCAGGCTTACGTCTACTACATATATCAATTTCAGAAAGAAAATAAACACAAAAGTATAAAGGGAGAGAATGACAAAAGGAAATATATTACCAGAAAGAAGCCACCCTAGCCAATAGCATCTGCAAATTAAACCATCTTTTCTAATAAATTGATCCTGTCAACGCTGACAGGTTATATTGTACACGTTGATTTTACATATTGTTAGCCAATGTCCCTTTTAAAGTAGATGGTAAAATAAAAACAAATAAATGTGGCAATATTTTTCCCTGTTGGAAGGCAAAACAAAATAAAAGTTTATCATCCTGCCCTGGAAGCTAAATTCATCCTCTCATGAATGATTTAATAATATTGGCCTATTCAAAGGCAGAAAGCCTTAGCTCATCACTCTCCAACTGTCATAGTCAGGGACCACCAGGTAACTGATCTCTCTGGTTGCATAAAGAAATAAATGGCATGCTCCTTTGTAGCCCCTTTCCCTCTGGGTCAGGGATTGCCCATGAAAGAGTGGAACTAGGGAAAGGTCTCTATGAGATTGTTCTCTTGAGCCATGTGTCCTCTGACATGTAGCAGGAGGACAGCAACCTTTCATACGGTAGGGGGAAAGTAAGGAAGGAAAAAGGAGGCCCTAAAAAATCAGTGTTAAATAAGAGGAGAGGATATGAGCACCTCTCATTGCCCTCCATAGGATAGTTAATAGGAAAAGACAACAGGTCAGCTGAAAGGGAGTTCTGGTTCTCTTCCTTACTAGCCAAGCCACCCTAGGCGAAGTACTTAACCTCCCTGAGTCTCAATTTTTCTCATTGGTAAATAATGATAATTACCTTGAATCGTTGTGAGAGTCAGAAATGATGTATGTAGAATGCCTAGCATAGTGTCAGATAGTTAGCATTTAATAAATGAGAGTCGTTTTTTTTTTATTTTGAATTTCTCCCAGCCCAACAATGACAACCTAAAAATTAAATAAACAAAACCACAGAAAATCACATTTCACTCACTCAAGGAGATTGTACTAATGAAGGAAGGTAGACAGTTGGTTAAATTGATATCAATAAATAGTTTTCTCTGTAATAAGCTTAATGTAAACACATCAGCCAATAAATAAGAATAGAGCATAGCTCAAGAGTTACATGACTATATTTCCCCCTACCCTTGTTCTCCTACTACTTGTTCTGGGAAATTGGTCTACTTAAATATTGGCTTTAGAGATTTGAATCTATTCTCAAGCATGCCTGATTAGACATATCTCATACAGGTAATTTTCCTGGAAGTCTGGTCCCAAATTAAATGACTACTGATTGGTCCATTAGACTGTGGGATTGCAAATTCAACTGATTCTAAAATGGAGAGTATTTTTGGAATGACTTGACAACTTAGGTTCTTGTACTGGGGATATACAAAGGTCAGCTGCATTCAAGTAGATTATTTTTTAAACTAATATTTAGCAAATGATTACTCTGTACCTGGACTTACTTGCTTGGATTGACAGTGAGAGCATATCCTTTATTCCTCACAACAATGCTTTGTAGTAGGTACTGTTATTACTCTAATTTTTCCAATGAAAGAACCAAGCTATAGATTTTTTAACTTTCCTAATGTTACATAGCTAGGAAGGTGGTAGAACATTAATTTGAATCCAGGTCATTCTGATTCCAGGGACTCTCTCAACTTATTTTGTGAAAATACTGAAATACTTTTTGTGGACCATTTATACTGTAGAATGCTTTAAAGAAGCTTAAAGGACACTTAAGGGATATAATTATAAAATTAAAAGTGGGATAGATAGGGTCCAGAAATCCTATAATAATAGATCCGGATAGAGGGAGGAAAAGACTCTTGAAATATAACAAAGATAGTATTAAAATAAACAAAAAGTTTATATATACACAAATTATATAGACCTTGAAGTCAATTATATAAAAGATTCATTTTTAAAAAGCATAGAGTGTCACAAAATGGGCTTATTGTTGATTTACATATTATAATGATATTTTTCTTGCTGTTTTTCTGTATCTTACGAATTTTCTACCAGTAGTATGTAATTATTTTTTTAAGGTTACTTTTTGAAATTAAAAATACACAGTGATAAGAAATTATGAAACTCACTGTCTCAAGAAGCTGTACAAATTGAAAATATAAATAGGTTTTTACTAAGAATTGGATA